>NW_017257381.1:723192-760320 GCF_001594055.1 Mycetomoellerius zeteki | reverse complement strand
GAGCATATGTCTATAGGACTTTTTTTCTTAGTTTTTTACTCCTCTACACGCTCCCGAAGTTTTGCCATTTAATTTGGAAACACCCTGTATATATATATAGTATTCGACATATATAGTATTCCACATATATAGAGTATTTCACAAGGGTAACTTCTTTAAAATTTTTTGATCAAATTTAAATCTAATTTGCTTGTACAGCTATGTTGTAGCAATGTAGCATTCACTGCTTTTAAATTATAATTAAAATATAATTAAAATAAAAGAATTTTTTTTAAATTAAAAATTTTAGAGAAATAAAATGTGTAATATATGTATATAAGATTTGTTAAATAATTTATCTAATAAAATACAATGCTTGTTATTTTTTTGAAAACGGTAATCTATTATATACAAGCATACTGGAGAAGGTGACACGCGTCTTCACCACAGGAGGTCGAATAAGGGGGTTTGTGTTAACAAGTAATCTAAAGAATATAAAAAATAGAATAGCAATTTTTGACGAGGTCGTTTGAGCACGATAATTAACCATAAAACAGGATTGTGGCACGTGTCATGCAAGTGATAATTGGATGAAGTAACTGATCATCTAGTCTAGAACAATCATAATAATTTTCCAATTAAGGATGATAGTGTAATGTGTAGAACACATTAATGTATAAACATTTTTCAACTGTAGTACACACACATAAATGAAAAATTTTTATCGCTTTGTTACCAACTGTAAAGTATTCACGTTTTTTGTGTGAATTCTTAATTAATATGTAAAAAATCAACGCGAAAAGTAGATTAAATTTTTTATCATATATAAAATAATTTTTACGTTCTTTTCACATAAAAATGTAAAATTTTTTCAGGTTTGGTTTCAAAATCGGAGAGCAAAATGGCGCAAGACAGAGAAATGTTGGGGCAGAAGTACCATAATGGCAGAATACGGTTTATATGGAGCGATGGTACGGCATTCTTTACCACTTCCGGAAACGATTTTAAGAAGTGCCAAGGAAAATGAATCCGTTGCACCGTGGCTCTTAGGTAAGAGAGAAAACATCTCTGATAAAAATCTTACATTAATAACTTTGATAATTTAAATATGTAATATGTATTTTTGAATGTCCTTTTTTTTAATCTAAAATTATTTAATTATAATTACAACTACACTCTTTTTCTTTCTCTTCCTCTTTAAAATTAAATAATATAGAATTAACAATGATAATTTCGTACGACAAGAGAAGATAAATTATTTAATGTCTAAGAAAAAAATATATGTAATTTCATACTTAATTAAAGCAATATTACTCTTGAAAACCGGAAAATATTCCGTTCCGATAAAATCATTTAAGCTAAAGCGGCGGAACAAATTCCGAATATTTTTTCTGTTGGTTTTTATCAGCTCAATCATCTAAGACAAGCAGCTTTAATCAAGATTTCGAATATAATCAAGAACTGATTGACTGTGGACCTGTAGGGATGCATCGGAAATCGCTCGAGGCAGCAGAGCATCTCAAATCTGGCGGAGAGGACAGCGGCAATGATCAAAACGGAAGCGGAAGCAGTCCCCACCATAATCATCATCAAGGAGGACCAACCAGTTCGGAGAGTGGACAGGAGAGCCAGGATGGTATGGGACCTTCGTCATCTACGAGTAAGTCTTATTCTACATATTTAGACAACATATATGAATTTCACATATTATTTCATAGAAATTTCATGTAATAAATTACTTTTAAAACGAAATAAAAGTTTTGTTGCAATATTGGCACAACGATGGAATTTACCAAACATATTGCGTTATTAAAATACCGATAGATTTTTCTGTGAATACACCCTTTCAGAATTTGTAATATTATTAACGAAAAACTTTGTTAATATTCTTTTATTATAAATAATTTTTTAAAACACAATGGAAAAGTATAGTTTTGAACAATATATAATAATAGAAATAAAATAAGAAAATTTAATAAATAATAACTAATAAAAACTAGAAAATTTTAAAATTTACTCTCTAAATCTTTTAGAGTGAATATCACTCCAAAAGACTGAAAATTGAGCTACTCTTAAAAAAAGTGTGAAAATATTTTCACTCTTAAAGAAAAGTGACAGAGTTTCACTCTTTAAGAGTGAGATTTCATTCTTTTGGTGTAAGATTTCACTCTTTTGGAATGAAAGTCACTTTAAGGAATAAAATCTCATTAAAAAAAAAGTGAGATTTCATTTCTTTGTTTGGAGTAAATCTCACTCCAAAAGAGTGAAATCTTATTCCAAAAAAAAGAGTGAAAATCTGCCATTTAATTGTTCAAGAGTGAAAAGTCTTCACTCTTTTTTCAAGACTGGCTCAATTTTCACTCCATAAGATTTAGAAAGTACCTATTTCAAAAATTCAAAACTATCGGCATTTTGCAAAGTACTGTAGATATATATCAGGTACAATGACATGTATCATTGTGTTTACAGGTGTTGCGCAGGATACGGAACAACTCAGAAACGAAAGTATTGCTTGCTTGAGAGCGAAAGCACAGCAGCATCAATTGCAATTGAGTTTGCAACCAACATCGACGCCTCCAAGTGGGTCGTATCCGTCGGCACCACAATCCAGCACGCTACACACTTCTGTTTAATTGTGAAAATACTGACACTTTTTCTGATACTTCCGTGTCTGATATTTTTGCTGTTGATGCGGAAGCACGTGTCCTGCCTGACAGACTGTCGTATAGATGAATCGGCAGCACCGATTTTTAAATTAGTGATATTTTTTTAATAAATATCTTGGCAAAGATCGATCCTTTTAAAATATAAGGATCTTTCTGAGATCACTTCTAATTAATATCACAGCCAGACTGCAGCAATGGCATCGATTGAACAAATTTCTCGCGAGAAAGGATCTCGGATTGTTCCGGCATGTGATTCCAATGTTCTACGTTCCTCGCGTCGCCTTCAAACGCAGTTCTGTGAATTTTTGTGACCGAAATTATCTGCAATGCAGTATTAATTGTGAAGCTCGAAGATATATACAAGATACATATATATATATGTATATGTGTGTGTGTGATCTGTGAGTACATATATATATATATATGTATATTCACATAAACAACGAAGCGTAACGAACTAATAGATCGAGTGCTTGATTTGCATTATATAAATCTCGCGTTACAATCAAGCAGGCCTATAAATCGATATGGATTCACATAATCCTTCGCAACGACTTGATATACAATGATGAAGACGCTGTTTCCGTTGTTGCGTTTAAAAAGAAATAAAATACCGTCGGGATCAACACCGTCGAATAAACAATAAAATTAATTGTTAAGCTTAATACTTATCAACGAAATAACAGCCTACTGGTCCGTATAACAAACAAGAAAAGATTATCTATTCTGGAAATCCTGTCGTTGACGAACATAAGCAAATATTGAAAGAAAGTTTTTTTTTTTCGATAAAAGAAATTATCAACGAGCAAGGCTTGATTTTTACGATCGATAAGTTTAATAGATCGAGATTAAACGGAACTACCTAATTAGAATATAATTGCTTTTAAAGCGCGATTTTGTGTATGTATGCATTATTTGTACGTGAGCGCGCGCGTGTTGTGTGTGTGTGTGTGGGAGGGGGATGCGTGCGCGTACACAACTGAACTGAGAGAACTAAAGTGTGATAAAACACTTGAAGATTTTGTCTTCAGAATGTTAACCTGCAACGAATGTTGAGCAACGTAAAGAATAAATAAAAGAAATAAAAAGATGGAAAGAGAGATTGTGGAATGCGTAGCAAGATTACAAAATAGATAAATACACATCGAAAAGAAGCGAACTTAAAGACCTGTACACACTTAAAAAACTCCCTTAAAACTTACAAGTTTAAAATAATATGCAATCATCGAAAGTTAATTCGATTGTTAAACTTATGTGTATGGGTATAAAGGAGATAATATGCACGTAGATGTGTATGTCAAATAAAGTATGAGAGAGAGCGAGTGAGAGAGAGAGAGAGAGAGAGACAAAAAGAGAGGGAAAGGGGGTGCAAGTCAAAGATTTATTTAGCGAAAACTTCCTATATCCTGGTACTTAAAGAGAAACGTAACTGTTGTCAAATGTGCAATATATTGATATAAGTTCTATATTGATAAGATATTATTATACTTTAGTAACGGATACATCTACGTAAGGCAGCTACAACGGCGTCGGTGTCTCGTCGGGCGATTGTTACAAACAAATTTTCCAATATGTCTCTTGAAGAGTGTATGAAATGAAAGTTGGTGGAATATATTGCAAATCTAATCCTTATACTTTCCATTTTTGCTGCGAATAAACTATCCCCGCGTTGCACCGTCGTTTCGGGACGTCCGCCTTCTGTACATAAATATATAAATAAAAAGTATATATATATATATGCGTAAATATAAAAAGATGACTAAAATTAAACGTGATGGCGAGATATCCTGAGCCGGACAAAAATTTTTTCGTGAGTATGAACAGTCGAAAATGATTAAAATGAATGATTAAAAAAAATTTGTTTATTATTTTATTACTAAATTTCTGCAAAGTATTGTAAAACAAAATAGTAGATAACTTTAATTTGTTCTCTTTTTAATTACTCTAATTACTTATTTAAAGTGCTTGCTGAAAGTTGTTTGACTCGATGTGAAGCTCATTATCTACGTATGTGTGTTTATTTTAAATGTTAAACACAGATATTACATCTGAGCAATTAAGAAACTATAAAAAAATTTGTTTAACTCCTATAACATAACAATTTGGTAGGGAACTACTTACTGATGTTACGTTACTATTACATTTAAAATATGTAAAGTTCTGCAAAGATGATGAAGAGATTATCAGATCATAACTTTTTTTCGAGCAATGCATTTCGTCTGGCTTAGATCTATCAAGTTGTACACGTAACATAACATATTATAATTTAAAAGATTCGATCATGGGAAACGAAGTAACCATACATTCTTTAGAAAAAAGCAACTTAAGAGTCATAAATGGAAGTGACACCGCTGTTATTGTGAAAACACTTGCTGATGGACTTTGGATCTACAGCGAATTCTCTGTATCCGAATGTTCCAACGCATGCATATAGTAGTCGGCTAGTATACGTAATAAATAAAATTTCTGAACAAGAGTATGCTTTCATTTTCATTACCCCATTTACATGTTGTAACATTATTTCGCAAATTATCCGTTGCAATATCTTATTACATAAAATTGATATAATAATTATTTTTTAAATATCTTTATTAATCCTCCGCGAACCGGGTGAGATGTGACATACTCCAGTAAGATGAATTTATATAACTTCTTAAAAAGTATCGCGCCCAAGTTGCCGATTTCGTGAAGAGTGCGTAGTTACCAATACTAAATGATAATATATTTATGATGAAGTGGGGTATGAAATATTCCATGTTGATAGATCCATGTTGATTTTTTATCTGGTTTACGGAGGGTTAAATTACATAATAGAAATAATACATGAAAAAAATAACAGTTATTAAAATACATCTTTAAAAAGAAACGTTTTCAATACAATAGTTTTTCAACACAATTCTAATTTATATTTTTTACTTTGTCGAACAAGTATGCGCGTGGTCGATCGAAATTATGAAATCGTGACTCTTCTTTGTGATTCCCTATGATGCTATTTCGCTTCTTACACATATTATAAAGATGTTTCAGTAAATGTAATTATCTTTGGTGATAATTGTTAAAATGAGAATGATATATGCAGGAATTGGAAAAGTTACTTTGTAAAAACAACTAATTATAGTTACAGTTTTTTGTTTTAAAAAGTAACTTCTTATCATTATAAATTACCGACTCTAAAAAATAATGAGTTACAGTTACTCGAAAAGTAATTTTTTAGTTACATTTCAATTATTTTTCACCACGGAGAAAAAATGTTTGGTTGAGTTAACTGGAATTCTGGTGGAAAATGAACGATCTGGTTAATCTACTAAATTTCTGGTTAAATCTATTAGAATTCTAGTAGCTTTAATCAGAAATTGACTAGAAATTGATTTACCCGAATTCTGAATCGTTTATTTTCCATAAGAATTCCAATTAATTCAACGAAACATTTTTCTCCGTGTTATTAACAAAAGAACATACATGACATTTTAATACTATTAAGACTATAAAGGAAAAAAATTGATTTTCGCTTTTACATGTTATACAATTTTATTTAAAAGATAAAAAGTGTTAAGTCAGAAGCACATAGAAAAACCTAAGACAGTAAGATGTAAGCAGTACGTAAGTGAATCGGTCAATTACAAAATGTTTTACATAGAAAATGTAAAACAATGACTCTACGTTTTTTATGATTAGCTGCTTCGCTTATTGCTTACGTGCTTACTGTCTTACAATATTCGTACAGATAATTCGCTTTTATGGATTTTCTACAATGGAATAATATTGAGTAGTAAGCAATAAGTTATAAAAAATTGACCAATCATAATCGATTATTATATTTGATATTGGACAATTTCTTACGGTTTACAATTTACTGCATTCAGTGGCGTAACTACAGGGGAACATGGGGGGCGGCTGTCCTCTCCGCCCTACTCGCATACAAGACAGCAGTCCCCACGGCCGGACGAGTACTTTTGTTGTGAGTTTATAACAGAAATTTCTAACAGTGCAGAAACCGAAAAAATTATTTAACTCCTTCGCTGGCAAGCTCAAATTAAATTTTTATATTCTTTCTCACAAAAGTCGGCAATTCGGGATCTCATATTTAAATATTCAATAATTTTTACTTCAAATTTGAAGTCAATGATTTCAAAATATTTTGTAAATGAATTTCTGAAAAAAGAAATTAAAAAAATAAAATCATAACTGTTACATATATATTGCATGAAGGATGGCAAGTTTTTACGTCACATGACGTCAATGACAGTGAAGGGGTTAATTAGAACAAAATTTTCTCTTCTGCCCATTTTTTATTCAGCGATAATCGAATATATAAATAGAGTAAATAGAAAAAAGTGAACAGAATAGTGTTATTAGATTTGATAGAATAAAAATAAATAGAATTTATGAATTTGATCCCTATTTATTGAATATTTTCCACAATAATTGCCGCTCTTTCCACCTTTGCCCCCTCCGCCTCTCAAGGCTAGGTACACCACTGCCTACATTATGTTACTTTCACTGTAAATGGTCCTTTAGAGATAAAGAATCAGTGAGCATTAACAATTCATAAGCAAATTAAGTTATAGTCTGAACGCAACCAATTTTCTACGCAATCAGTAACGCCAATAGCGCAATTATTCAGATTTAGATTAATCGCATTACATGGATAAATAAATTAAAAATATGTAAAGTAACTGTAAAAGTAAGTCAAATTAATTACTAACCCAAAAAGAAATGTAATTAAATTAAGTTAGAGTTACAGCCTGAAAAAAGGAACAAAGTTAAGTTAAAGTTACCGAAAAAAGGTAACTCTAACTGTAACTTAGTTACAAGTACTTAACTAGTTACTTTCCAACTCTGGTTGTATATATAGATTTTATAAATAATTAATAATATTAGAATTTTATCATTGGTATTTGTTTTAAGAAATGTAAACCAAATAAGTTCGTTCTTAAAATCATGAAGATTTCTTTTACATTTATTTAATATATTTCTTTATATTTTAATATACATGTATGTGATATTAATGTTATATAATATGTTAATTGGATATTGATTCTTGCAAAGTATAATAGCTACGTATGTTCCAAGGAACAAAAATACCAATACTGAATATTTACAAAAGTACAAAAATTTACAAAACATCGACTACTGTACAACAAACTCTTCTAAACATATTTTTTATATTATTTTATCTCTACAATCGGAAACTAACCTTAACGTCATAATTAGTTAGCATAACATAGTTTCCTAACTATCCATCTATCATATTTGACTCATATATTGTTTCGTTAAATTAGATAAACAGACTTTTAGTTTTTCGGAAACAGTTAACTGGCAATTACTGCTTGTCTAGGCCTTTTAAATGTTCATTCCTGGGAAAAAATGTTTCATGTATAATTATATATAATTATATAAAAAATTGACATATTTTATATGCAATTATATATAATTATATAATATGTCCATGTATATAACATTTTTTCCCGAGTTATTATTGGCAGTATTATTTTATCGATTGAAAATCATCCGTTTTGATCAATATTATTTATCAATGTATTTGAATATTCTATGAGATTTATATATTATACGAGATGTTCATAAAATTCTTATCACATTTGCTCAAGGCAAAATTATTTGATATACATATGACACGTAATCAGGGATTTAATCACAATTGCTATTAACTTCTACATGTAATATAATATATATATGTAATATATGTGTATATGTCTCTTTAGTACATGTTGTATAGATGATTTACGCTATATTACTTTGATTTTGACATAACAGAGTTACGTCTAATACAACATAATCTTACAAGTGCCTTGTTTAGTTAAAATCCGATTAATGGATATTGTTGTCATCAAGACTTTGCGAAGTTAATTGTGTTTAATTGCAGTCAGTCTTAATTAACTAAATATACAAAAGAATTTTGTCTTATATGAATAATTTGTTACAAATTCATACAATCATGTCTATTATTTTTTATTAATTAAAGATGCTTTATGCATATAAGAGATGAATTTATATATGTGTTCAAGAATACAATCATTTGAAACAATACGAATTTAAATTCGTATTTATCTAAAAATACTTTATTTGTAAGTCGACAATTGCTCTATTAATTTGCATTGATTCTGATTAAAATATATTGGAAATTTGAGAGGTATGCTTTTACCCTTACAGAAATTTAATACTGATCAATAATGATCGAAAGACAGTAATTAATTATTTATTTTAAATATTAAGCATTATTGTTACTCTTAATATTACACTCTTAGTACTTTAAATAAATAATTAATTTATACTGTCTTTCAGTAATAAATTAGTCAGTATCATATTTCCTGTAAGGGTACAGAGAAAAGATAATTTATTTTTAAATAAAATGATAGCAAGACAAATTGCATATAATATGCATTATTCTATCATGTGGCTATTATTAATTATATGTTATTTTTTTTAAATTTATTATTTCATATTATTTTATAACAAAAAAATGTTGACAAGTGTCTGAGAAACTGTCTTGTACGTTATGATTAGTTTAATTGATAGTTTCGTAGATATTCTTGATCGTTATAAATTGAACAAAATATATTAAAAATTTTACAGAAAATATGATGTATTTTGCTACATTTTTTCCTTTGCTTGATTATTAAAATTTTCTTAAATTAAATTTTGTTATATAATTTAAAAATATACACATATTAAGTTATTTATATCAAATCATCATATTTTATTAGTTATTTATATTAAATCGTGACATAGTTTAATGCATAGTTTAAAGTAAATTTAGTAGTAGATAATATTATAATAATATAATTTAACACATTCATAGAATTATATTTGGTTTACTGTAGAAACTTATTACAAAAATGATATTAATTTTACATCTCATTAACTTTTTTCTAAGCAGTCTTTCATACAAAATTTCTTTGAAAATATATGAAAATTTGAAATTTTTTCTAGTTTGCTGTAAAATGCTCATAGATAATATACTTATAAAAAGTTTTGCAAAAGATGTTATATAATATCAATATTAGTACAGATCACTGTCAGAAAATTTATAAACGACAGGACTATGAATTTTTATAGAAAATTGTTATAAAAAGTATTGCATTTGATAAGTATAAATGTGCTGAATTTTGTATTTTGTGAAATTTCTCTCTCTCTCTCTCTCTCTCTCTCTCTCTCTTTCTATGTATACATAAATATTGGTATACGGGCCAGCATAGGCAATTCCTCTTCCAGTAGTATATGTTCTAAGATAGAAATGCACTATTAAATTAATATGATTTTTGTATGTAGTGTCACACGCGCGTCTGTAAAGCGCTCCAAATAATTTTATGGAATGTTATCTGTATTTGTAATTAGATCACCTATAATGTGTAATGTGCTATTAAAACACGATAAATTCTTAATAAATGAATTCTTTTATAAAATGATGAACTTATATCCTGACAAATGATCTGTTTGATCCTATTGGAGTTTTAATGACGCTCTCGAGAATCTTCCTTGTGAGTACTATGCCTACGTGATTCTTGACCGCTAGGTGTAACAGGTCTTCGTTTTGACCTTTTGAATTTAGCGATATCTTCGCCGAACACGTCACCAGTTCGAAGAGCAGATATCAAGTCGTCGAATTCGCCTTTATTATCATTTTGTTGTCCGTTACTATTTACTTCATTCTTCTTACTTAGCGATATGCTATTTAATATACCCTCCCGCGAGTTCTTCCTTTCTATCGTTCTCTTTCGGAGCTGTAAGAAATTATAATGCAATATAATATTTATATTTTATACGCAAGAGAGCTCTTTTGCCTACAAAAAAATACCTACAGATCTATTGTCTACAAACATTTAAATTATATAAAAAAATAATTTGTGTTTTTAAAACAGAGAATAGTGCTTGTAGGCAATCGAACTGTAGACAATAATACATGTAGACAATTGAACTATAGGCTTCTTCTTTTTAACTTAATGGTTCCCGCCTCCCGAAATTGTAAACGGAGATCGATTCGGCCAGATCACGTCTTATGAGAGATACACAAAATAATCGATCTGTACACTGAAAAAAAAGATTGGCTGCTGCAGCAAATTAGATGGTAAAATATGGCATAGCATTTTTAATTGGTTGTATCAGTCAATTTTTGGTTGTGTTAGCCTATCGAAATCCTATACTGACATTGCGGATAGGCTAACGCAATTAAAAATTGGCTGCTGCAGCCAATTAAAAATGCTATGCCATATTTTACCATCTAATTTGCTGCAGCAGCCAATCTTTTTTTCAGTGTAGGCAAATGAGATGTAGGCAAACGGTAGGCACAGATGTCTATACTAGTACTAGATTGCTAATTTCGACTAAAACGCTGTAAACGGCTGGATATTCGTTTGAGTTCATTCAATGGCCGCTCTAATCATTTTGCATATATATATATATATACACACATACACACATCGTACACATATATAAGACATATACTGTCACTGCCATTAAATCAACTCAGAGTTAGCGATCTAGTACTAAATATATCTGTGGCTGTAGGCAATCAATTTGCAGACAAACGGGTCCTCCCTTTATACACTGAAAAAAAAGATTGGCTGCTGGAGCAAATTAGATGGTAAAATATGGTATAGCATTTTTAATTGGTTGCAGCAGTCAATTTTTGGTTGTGTTAGTCTATCGAAATTCTATACTGACATTGCAGATGGGCTAACGTAACCAAAAATTGGCTGCTGCAGCCAATTAAAAAGCTATGCGATATTTTATCATCTAATTTGCTCCAGCAGCCAATCTTTTTTTCAGTGTAGACGTATTTATGAAACACAATATCGCTTACTTCCTGTTCTTGTTTCGCTCTACGTTCCTCTTCTTCGACTTTCTTTCTCATATTTTCTACGTCTTGTCTTGCTTCAGCTAAGGCTTGTAAAAAGTTTTCAAAAATGCCAAAGAATTCATCTGGTTGAACACCAGCCGAATCTTCACCAAATAGTCTCACTGCTCGATCAAACTGTTTTGATAAAATTAGTTATATCATAATCAGATATTTGTCACAGTTGTAATTAACGTTAATTGTTTATTCTTACTCTAGTTTTCATGTCTTGAAATAAATCTTCGGCCTCTGCTAATCTACATGTGGCTTGCGCCTGGAAGTCTCTCATCGCTGGTAAAAACATGTCACCTTGAAGCACCTGAGATTGACCTCGATGAAATTCTAAAAAATAAGTGAAATTGAAATAAGATAAATGATAAAATAATAATTTATTTTTTTCGATGCTAACAATAATCTAAAAGTATCTCTAAATACTTTCTTTGATAATCATTAACATTTTCACAAAAAAAAAACATAGAAAATAGAAATCATCATAGACATAATTAATCGTTTAAAAATACTCATGAGCTTTTAAGTTAAGCTCGCAGTTGCATTTATTCAAATTTTGATTCAAGTTGCTTAAAATTCAGCCATTATATAATCCGTTATTACCTATTTCTCTTTGAACATCCTGCAGTCCGTTTTTCAAGTTGGCTACTTCTTTCTGCAAATCGGCCATACTAACTTTAGCAGCCGTTTTAACATAGGGCATATCTTCTTCGATTTCTAGAACTTCTTTAAATCTGGCTTCGAGAATCTGTACAAGGTAATGTAGTAAAGTCGTACCCTTGGAACAAGAAGATTTTGTGTCGACTAGACGATTCAAAGATGCTAATCGGAAGCCGCACGCATTACCCCGTGCGTTTCCACGATTCACGTAATTTCCCAATGCTAAAACTAATTCTAAAAGTTTTCTGAGTCTCCTTGATCTGGCTACTTGTCGGCTCGCTTCTAAAACTGCTCGCATTCTTGGTGTCAATTCCGCAATGCTAGCTGCGAATTTCTTTTTGTAATGAAGAGAACGCAATCTCTGTTCATAATGTGGCACCCTAAAGACAAGAGAACTTACGTTTTATTTGTTCTATGTTTCATTGATCTGTTTTGTTCTTGCTTAACACTAGAACCGCCGGAATTGGATAGCCTCCTAAAATCGCCAAACGTGTCAATTTGGCTTTTATGCTTTTCTTTCCTTAATAAAACATTATTTTGATATTATTTGCATTATTTGGGGTCGTATATATATATATATATATATTCGCCCCATCCTTTCCCCATCATGCGTAATGCTTCACCTTTCTGATTCTATTATGGTATTGTTTACCACATAGCAAGAATAATCAACACATCAACAGTGAAACAGCGATTATCATATTCAGTTGTCTGTTTTCTTTGTACTGTACATATAGAATATACATGAAGCGCTATTTTAACGACTTTTGGCGGTTTACAGTAAAAATAAAAATAAACTATGAGTGGAATTAATTAAATTTTGTAAATCACACTTTTAAAATGATGAAAAGTCAAGGAAAACTATTAATCAATACGCAAATTTATAAAAGTTATAGCAATTTTTAATATTAGCGGAGCCAAATTGGCGTCGTCGGCGGTTCTAGTGAAAGACTAAAATTTTGAAATGACTCGATCGACTAATTAATCGATTAAAATGGTTATCATAATTTCAGAGAGAAAAAGAGAGAGAGAGAGAGAAATATGTTAGAAATAATGTTAGAAATACAACTAACTTTGATATTTGATACAAGAAACAGTCAGCCCTGTTCTGCAACTCCTTTTGATGGATATCTAACAAGGCAGCCTCTTCCGAGGATGGTATGTACTTTAGCAACTGTTCCACCATATCGATGTGCAAAATATTCTGTTGATCCATCGATAATATCGTTCTAGTAATTTCATCATCGGACATTTTCAATTTTGACAATAATATAGTGCAATTCTGCGCTCTTCTCGAATCAATTACCGACATCGTCTTCTTATTCTTTCCTAATGTTCTTAAGTCCTCTATCGAGCCTTCCGTGGAAACGCCATTCTTTTGATAAGCGCAAAAGATCTTATCAATGGACTCGAGGTCCATTACATTATAGAGTTTCGAATCGTCCAACTCTGACCATATCGTGCCTTGTAATTTCTGCTCAGGTATTTTGGACCAGTTGAACGATTTCAAAGGATTACTCGGCTGTGGAACATTCTTTATTATCTCCATCTAAGACATTTAATTTGAATTAAATTATCCGGCTAAAGAGAATTACTATATAACAAATTATTCTATTGTAATTGATTGTAACAAGCCTTAGGAAGTGTTTTTAACTGTGTGCTGTTTTTTAAACTAATTATTAAATAATAAATTATTTTTTTATTGCTACTATTACATAACAAAATATTTAATTTACAAACTTTTAAATATATGGTAATAACCTTCATAGGCGGAGGAGCAGCCGGCATTAAACAAGGAGGTGGCGGAGGTGCTAATGGAGGAGGTGGCGGTGGTGGCGGAGTGGGTTTAGTCTCAACCTTCTCGAGTACTTCATCTTCCACAATTTTTAAAGTGGCTTTTGCATCGTCTGGCAAACTTCCTGAAGCTACTAATTGTTCTAGACGTTTCCTTTCTGATTTCTCGTTGTTAACTTGTCGCGACAATGTCTCAAGGTTATCTTGCAATTCAGAAATTTTTTGTTTTGTCTCTATGTGCATTGATGTCTCTTTTTCAAGACGATCTTTGATCCTTGCTAAACTTGCTTCCATATCTTCCTATAAATAAATAATCACAAATTATGACTATTTGTTCTAAAAAGCAAATAATATCGAGCAATAAATAACAATTCAAATATGGCATGAATTTATGATTCATCAAAGATAATAAGAATAAGATATAAGGATAACAAACAACTTATTTTACATTAAATAAATTTATAGAAAAAGAAATGTTATTTATTTTTTTGTATTACTGGCACTGATTAGACTTACATTAAAAATGTGTTCAGTATATCTAAAAAATACCTTTACGTCTGAATAATATGTGTGTTTCTCTCATGTTTATATTATTATACATCGATCTTAATATTTGAAACGTATTTGAAAAGTTGTGATAGTTTCAGCAAATATATAAGTTAAACTAAGAAAATAAAATTCTTTTTGTATATAGACTGTATATAGTATGCCTGTGAGTACTTTTTATAAATAAAAATTTGCTATTATATTGGAAATTATCAAAAGATTCGTTAATTGCTATTGGCAAAAATATAGAATTTGGATAATACTTTTTCTTGAGTTCTCAAATCTAGTTCTTGCTCCTTTTTAGCCAATTTTGTAGACATGTCCAAATTTTCGCGTTCCATTTCCTCAGCCTTCTTTCTTGCTGCCACAAGTTCCTCCTCTTTGGCGAGAAGATGAACAATTTCTTTCACGTTTATATCTATTGGAGCCACATCGGAATTTCGTACTAACCCCGTCTCGGTGCTTTCAGACTGTAAAACAATTTGCTGAACGATTCGATCGAATAACAACCAATGTTGAGGATGCGCACCGTAATCCACTGAAAAAAATTAATTTGCATTATAGAACGTTTTTGCTAAAAATAAGATCTATCAATCCAAAAACTCACGTGGCAACAAAAGACAATGTTCAAGTAAGCTAAGAAGATGAGGATAAGCAGCAGTATGGCTGAGTTTCCGTCGCAAAAGATCGAACATGGCGCTAGCACTTTTAGTGTCCACATGTTCCTTTTCGAACTTCCTGGCGAGCTCTTTCTCGTCTTCATTTCGTACCATCTCAAAAAAATCGAGATGCCTATCGAGTGTTTCATTTTCGTATTTTCTTAATTTCTCGATAATAGGTTGGATGCCGAGCATCAGTAGCTCATATCGTAAGTGCAGTCTAAACTCCAATGTTACTTGGCCAGGCCCATAGTTTAGCACGGCGTTGATGAATGACATGATCGCTGTTTTCAGGGATAAATTGTCTTTATAGATGCCGAAATTTTTGTCAAGATCATTAATTATACATTGGAAGCGCGTTCTTTCGGAATGATATTGTTGGAAGTGCAACATAGCTTCTAAAACTTTGCGGTGACCGCCTGGCACTAGACAAACTGCACCGAGAATTTCTAGGACAGAGATTTTTGTCTTTATATTCTCAGATGCGAGTGACTGTGATATTGTGTTGATTGCCGTCGGATGCGCTAACACATGCGCTCTACCATTCTAAAAAAAAGAAATATTAATTAAAATTAAAAAAAGAAAAACTGTGATACGTGCAAGGTTTTTCTTATTAGGGGCATTATTGGACAATGATTCATACGTTCTCAACTCTAATTCAAGTATGAAAAAATTAGGTAAGTTGCTTGTTAAATAAAAATAAATAATTATTAATAAAGATTTTTAAATGCTCTTACCTATATTGACAAAACTCACCGAATTATTCATTAAAGCCTTTAAACATCCTATAACACTGGTGTTGATATTACTATTAGCTGCTTCAGTATCCATAGTCTCTAGAACTTGTAATAAAGCATTTAAACCATCTAGTTCTATAAATCTGAGAACAAAGCTGTGCGGCTGCGTCCTCAGGGCAGTCTTTAAAGCTTCTGCTTGACGCATTTGATTTGATACTTCTTCTTCCTCCGGGAAAGGATTCTGTATAATATCCAATAGGTTTGTCACATATTTATATATGTGATAAAATCAATAAAAATACAACAATATTTCGCAATTCAATTTTTTATAATTTTTTTCCAGCAAAAATTATTAAGCTTTAGTAGTCATTATTGTAAATATACAATAGCATGATATAAAAACTTTGAAAATTGTGAAGCAACTTATAAAGTACAATAGCTATTTTACGAGTTTTCAATTTTCTCACGAGCTGTTCACCAATTTTAAAATTTTGATTTTTATATCTTATCTTTCTCATGTCACCTTCTTAATTTCAATAAGAAAATTTCCAAGACAAAGTGATTACAATTTAAAGTAAACAACGTTAATAACATTTTTTTGTAATGACATTCACGTAAGCGTCAAAATTATTTTATTAAGAAAAATGTATATTTTGTATTATTTATTTCTTTATATAGAAAGACATTTCCATGGTGCGAATAAATATTTTTTAAAACTCATCTAATACACACAAAAACCTATTTGATCGGAATCTGTTTAAAGTGTTAAATGTAATACTTTACATACAAAAAAACAAAATGGTTTATTCTATCATTATAGTAGATTCCATTAAACATTTTCATTTACTCACATTCGCTATCGTCTTCAATCTAATGATATAATCTTCGGGATCGCCGCTAAGGTCAGTGGTGCGCAAGCCTCCGTTGTCTAACGTGTCATTCCCTTTCCTGGAGCAATATATTTGCCACTTTTTATTAGCTGGAAGTGCCAAAACTGCTTGCCGATTGGTTTGAGTTAAGTCCAACTCGTCGACAAGCTCGAGAAACATTTTATTCAGCTCCTCCTCGGCTGGCATTGGCAAGGTTGGTGTCATTGCTTGTAGCGTGAGCGTACCCGTGTGTTCCACAACGCAATACGTGATTTCCGGTGGCTCGTCATCCTGCGAGGAGCATCTAGATTAATTCAGCATCCTGTCATGCATTACAGATCATACAAGTAATATGTCGATTCATTCTCTCTTGTTCTTTATCGACCAGTCAAGAACTATAGTCAAGTACTATAGTTCACTAACGGCAGCAAAGGTCAAAGGATCGGCTTAAAGATTGGATTCCTAAGCACTTTCACACGTGACTAAGAAATTTACGTCTGGAGTCCAGACGTCGATTTATTCTTTGCAAACATTATCTTTTCACGATCGTCGTGATAAGAAATCACGCGCATGTATATATACAGAGAAATATTCGAATGAATCCTCCCTCTAAAGTTTTTATTCCGATAACTTTTTTACACGTATATGAGATCTTTGGTGTATAGAAAAAAAGGTGCATGTCGTCGCCACGACATATCGAGAAATCATATTGTTCCAGTCAATTAATTTATCTGTAGATCTATACTTTGACGGATTCTACTATGAAAACAATTATAAAATTCTTTCTCTCTCTCTCTCTCTTTTTCTCTCTCTTTCACACACTCATTCATTCTTTCCCAATACTACAATTGTGTTTGCACATAAAATATAGACGACTTTTAATTCATAGCCGACACGCTCTGTGAAAGAAGTGCAAGCAGAGGATCGATCGAGATAATGGGGAATCTGCAGATCACAGGCCCAGAAAGCTGCAATATGAAAACTAAAATAAATGGTGTGTAATTTTTACAAAAATCAACGATGTTAAGAGACATAACATATGGCATACGAAAAAGATTTCCATCTAGTGATGCATTTTCCTAGGTTTCAAATAAAATAAAAATATGATTATTGAGATTTATGAAGCAATTTTCAAAGTTGTAATATTTAATAAAATGATTAATAAAATTGATTAAAGATTGATTAATAAAATGAGATTTCTGCTAACTTTCGCATTGAGAATGTAAACGGGTGTAACTTAAAAAAATTGATTTTAATAAGCAACAATGATGTATTTCTGACGAGAGTAATAAATAGGAATGTTATTCTAAGAACTAACATTTATTTTTATAAGCAAGTACATGGAAATAAATTGAAATATTTCTTTATTTGTCTGATCATAAATTACTATCCGTCAAAAAAGCATTGTTTGGATAATCTAGTAGACATAAATGATCTAGTATCTTTTCTTTTAATTTTATCGATGGTTGTATTTCTTTGCATATGAATCATACATAGAATCTTACTTGGAGACATCCGCAAAATGATTTCTTCACTCGTGATGGCATAGTTTGGCAGCGACCAACAAATTCTTTCAGAGGCTGTGAATTTTTCACAGAACAGTTTGGAATCCTCTGTAAATCATAAATAGCTTCATGTAATATTTGTTATAATAAATAAATTTAAAAGATTTTATGAATCACTGTTAGTTATCGATAATACACACACATACATATGTATATACACACATATATATATATACGTATACATATATAAAATAATAATAAAAATGAAAGGAAATTAAATTATAAAGATAAAAATTTAATTTAAAATTTCTTATACTTAAACACAAGATTATATTACGCATTATTATTACGCAAAATATTGTTTTTTTTAGAATTTAATAAATTATTACTTCTAAAGTAATTAAAAAAATATTATATAATAAAATGTTATAATTTTGAATTTTAGTGATAAAACTTTATATAAAGAAAAAAAGAGAAGTATCTACACGTAAATTAATCAAATATATAAAAAGATGGTAAAACTTCTGTTTTAGAGGAGGCATCTCCGATGATCTTGACCTTGACACATGTATCAAGGTCATGACCCTGAGTGATCTCCAACAGGTGTTAGCCGTCGCTCGTCCTTCGTTAAAAAGTTATGAACAAAAAAAGGTTTCACTCAGGATCATGACCTTAATAACGTATGTCAAGGTCAAGATCATCGGAGATGCCTCTCCTAAACAGGAATTTTACCACATAAATTGGAAATATGTGTGTAAACATAAATAAGATATGCTACATCTTAACAAAAAAAATTTTGCATAATTTAGAATTAAACTCTATTTTCTGTTTCTTTTCTCAAACATGATACAATGAGTAAATCAGAAATGATGCGTTAAGTTAAAATACGCAGCAAATTAATGTAGCAAAAGCGTTTCATGTGTCAACAATCAAAATTTCTTCGTAATTTGATCACCCACGTGAAAAAAGCGCCACCTTTCAACTACAGCTCCGAGCAAGACGCTATTGGTCTGTTTTCCATTCCTGCACTATTAAAACACTCTTTCTCGCTTCCAACAAATGACGAACATATAACTATTTCATTTTATGTACACTGTAGTTCAGTCACAGAAAACAGACCTTATATCTTGGTCTTCATCGTTGGAGGACATATGAGTTTTAAATTATTTTTCTGTGTGCTATAATCGATTATAGCACACAGAAAAATGATTCAACTATAATTGACATGTCCTCCAACGGAGATTTTTCTTCACATTGATATAATCGTAATCCTCCTTACAATTAATCGCGATTTGTATTTTTGCATACTTTGCAAATGAAAACCGTTTCGTTAGCACGTAAATACTCGAGAATTTGAGTCACCTGCAACCAGTTTCATAGGCAAGAAATTCTCTTATCTCGCACTTTGAAATTCTTATCGCGCCGGAAAAACAGAACAACGTCAATTATCGTGCGCCAGTTATCGCGCGATTATGCATATCATTGTGATGTCCTCGGTGGAACCAGTCGATCTGCAGTTTTTTTTTATAAGAAAAAAGTTTTTAAAAAAAAATGTAATACTTGATATACTGTCATTAATTTATTAATTTATTAATTTTTTATCTCTGTATTTATAACAAGAAAATATCAGAATCTAAAATAATTTTTTTAAATACGATACATTTTATTTAAAATAAGTATTCATATTTTAATCTTGAGATATGCATTCTCAAAAGTTATTATTTTCAATGCAAGTTCTATAATACATGGCATTGCGGAAGCGATTACACCATGATGATTCACGGATTTGTAAACACACTTTCGAATACTTTACGGTTTATAATCCGTCTTAAAAATTTTTTCCCATAAAAAAGAATATATATATACAATTTACTCGTAATAGTAGCATGGCAATTGTATATAAACATATAAAGAAATAAATAGCACTTTAAAAGATATAGCAGTCTTATTATCAATTATTTAAACACTCATTATGTAATATTAAATCAGAAAGATAAGAAAGGCATTAAAACAGATTCCTTATCAACTTGATCATGATGCCTTACATAAATATTAGCGATTAATAAGTAGCCTATTGTTCGTTGGTCATATATAATATATTACCGTAATAATAATGAACTTTAATATGCAATCATTAATGAATTGTGGTTGTAACGTTTTCACAATATTATTATCAAATAAATAAGTCAGAAAATGGAGTAGGATATAATACGTATATAATACGTAGCAGATATATTGTGCATATTTAAATGTATGAATATCAAACACGTACATATAATATATAACAGAATGCAGAATGTAATAATATGTCATAAGATGGCGTACCGTAATAGCACCACATAACATTAAAAAAATCATAAACGGATAGTTTTGAGCAAGTGTCTGTGCATGGTTATTATAATCGACTGTATCTAAGAATAACAAATTTAACAATATTAAAGTATCATATTAGATCGCGATGTGAACACACAACAATCAAGAAACAGAGGCTTATTTCACAGTCAAGCTTGAATTTTTAGTGCTGATCGAAATAATTTATATGAAAACAAATTTAGGTTAAATAGTAAAAAATAATTTAAATTAAAAATAGTAAATTCCCTGGCTGAAGAAAAATGTTAACAAAAAAGTACAGAAATTAACTATATAGATTGAGACAAGATTTTAGAAATTCTTAATTTTTCCTAGATATTTGTAGTAGGATGTAGAGTGAGGTTTGTTTGTCTTAGAAATTCGTAGTTTTTCGTAGATATTCGTAGTGGGACATTGTCGTGATTAATTTCATTTTTTGAATCTTCAAATTTTAGAGCCAAAATATCAATCAAGTTGGCATTAAAATTTTTTTAAATTCAAAAAAAGAATTACCCACTTTGGCCTGTAAATGGTTTATATAATACATGTACATATAATACATTTTGAACGTGTATTTGCAATATTAGGAATATGTATTAAATACATAATTTATGTATTTAATATGAAAAGAATATATATTGTCATATGTATTTGATATGTAATGTAAATTATGTATCTACAACACGGAAATTCATCGGTATTAAATACATATCTGATACATGATTTACACGTATTGCTACGGATCTGCTATATAACTATAACATTGCAAATTTCGTGTATCTGATACATAAGTAAATTACGTATCTATAGGCGGACATTTATCGGTATTAAACATGTATCTAGTATATGATTCATACATATTATTATGTATCTGCCATATAGCAACATTTCAAATTTCATGTATCTGCTATGTATTTGAAATCTAAAATATTGTGCGGATATATATTTATATTAATATGTGTTTTTATATGGAAAATTTTTTTATCGGGATGGTATGAGTAATGTCTGAAAAACAATTATTTTCAATTCTTTTATAAATTCAAACAATTATTAATTCTACAAAAAGTTAAATAAAACTTGTTACTGTAGAATATGTGTATACCATAAATTGCATAGAATATAAAAATAAATTTTAGAAAATTGCTAAAAGTGTATGCATATAAGAATTATTTGTTTATATTATTCACATAATTTTACATATTAAAATAATATAATGTAAGAAAATTATATCAATTAAAAAAAAGCGCTTTTATGTGCAACTGAAAACGTATGAAAAATACATACTGTAGGGGAGAATGGTCTAAATCAGATCTATTTGCAATTTTTGCTCTCTATAAGGCGTAAATAAAGTATCGTAAAATCGAAGGTGCCGTTGGAAAGATCATTTAATTCTCTTCATTTTTGCTTTAAATTATTTTGACGTATCTTTCACCTGTGTTAAACTATAATGGAAAATGTAAAAACGCTTTTTCCGGTCCGATTTGGAACCATCGGACTATCCTCTGATTCAAATCGAAAACTCCTATTTTTATGGATTTTTAGATAGAATTTTAAAATATTTTAATATATTTTTCTTAGTATTGAGTAAAAACGAGCAATTTTAGAATTAAAATCAATAAAACTCAACTAATCTGAGTCTGATGACTCATGATATTTTACTGATTTAATTCCTTGGACCAAATCTGGTCAGCCGATCACCAGTACTACAACCAGGCCTATAAGTTATTCACTGTACTGTCCGATTTGGACACGGGTCCTTTCGAACTTTGGAACAAATTTTACAATAAATCGCAAAAGTGATCACGAAATGCTTGATATTTTTGAATTCTACACTCTTTAATTATCTCAAATCAATTACTTTTCAAATTTTTAACATCTTTTAAATGATTTACAAGGATTTTCTTTTTTAAAAAAATTTTCGCACGATGGCTGAAAATACATATTCGCCTCTATTTTATGAATGTTATGACAGAGAACTGTCAAACTGCTATCACATGTTCGGTGTCTTACAAGGACTTTACATTATAAATAGTACGAAAATCTGCTTAACCGTATTCATTTAAATTAAAAAGGTCTTATTTGGAACACGGTCCGATTTAGACCACTCTCCCCTACATATTGTGTGTAAAAAATCGTATGTATTAACACATGCGATTGTATTCATCGATACGCATGTCAATAAATTCATGCATGAAATGCTTGTAACAATGGACAATAAAGAATAGCTGAATTACTACATATCTTTTCTCATTCTTTCGTATCGTTTCTTTGTTTTCTTCTTATTAGCTCTGATATTTTACACTTTCCTTTTCCTTCTTTTTCAAATCTCATCAGAGATATTCAAGTGAAACTTTGGTGTGCCCTTTTCTTATCGACATCAGCTAGACTAAGTGTAAGTATCTGTCAATATATCGCGCGGCTGCCTTTTGGAATTAAACTTTCTATTTCCAATAAGAATAATTTTCTCTTATTAATCGCTCTATGTAATCGTTCTGTGTAATAGCTCTCTTATTAATCGCTCTATTTTATCATTCTATTAAGCATTTTTATAATTGCACTGTTAATATGATCGCAAATTACATTAAAATTTATACATATTAAAATAAAAATTCCAGACTATAGAAATGTAAAAGTAATGTAACTGTGTTGTATATGTATGCGCAAAAATAATTGTAAGTTAGAATAATATTTACATATTAAACAATAATTTAGATTTTTAAATATAATGAAAAATTTGTTAATAAAAAAGAAATATCAGGAATAAATATGATATATTATTAATTGATATACACGCTGTTATACTTATTAGAGGTAAAAAATATAAAATACAATACAAAAAACATCTATGGTGTCCATTTCATTATTTCATACTTTCAACTTTAATGATTATAATAACAAAATTTAAATACATATTTCACAAACAATGTCTTTTAATTAATTTATTCTATTCTATATTATACTGTACCTTTAGTATGTTTAAAAATAAACAAAATAAACTATTAAATACTCATTTTAGAATTGTGTCATTTAATGGAAAAAAGGAATTGGATAATCATTAGGAATTAATGTTCTCTTCGTGTGCTATTGTACTTTCGAAAATATCTAAAATAGCATGAATTATTCGATGTACTATCCGTGAAATAAGTAACAGACTCAGAAAGCGTGCAGATTTTTCGATCGTAATAATGACATTAATGACATTGATGTTGCTGCTGAATTCATAGGGACGTAGTATGATCAATATTGATGTGCAATATTCGTGATAATAGTGTTCACGCTAATTTAGCTACGTGAACAGGTGTCTGACAAATCACTGGTACAGATAGCCACGGCATGGAACTAGAATGCTGTAAAATAGGAAGATTCTCATTCATTCCTTGAACTTCAATCCTTTTTTCGCTGAATCTCTCTTTCTCTGAAACTCTTCAGCGATGGACATGATGGGATATACATAAAAAGCAAATAAATTAGGTAAATCAATTCATGAGAGACAGCGCCATGCTCACCACATTGCATTTAAGCAAGAGTGGTAGAAAGCAAAAAGGCTCGATGGATTTGTTGGAATTTCAACTCATGTATATGTATATTTGCTTAAGTTATTAATGCGACTTATAAAAATCTTATTCAATATCAATGTAAAAACGGTGATTAACTTTGAATGATTCATAATTAAATAATTCATTAATAGCTTATTAATATTTATGTAATATTACTTCTATGTATTTACTGATTTATAATTACAGATACCTACTAATATAATGTATTTTATTTTGTATGTTATTTTGTATGTTATTCATTATGTTCGACTGCATTTTGTATTTATTATTTAAACCTGATAATTAACGTTTATGTTATCAAGTTTAAATGATAATAAAAATAATAATCAATTAATAAACATTAATGATTTGAATATTTGAGAAAACAAAAAAGTTAAAAAGAAAAAGAATAATGATAAAGTACTTCTTAATTTAAAATCGGCGCACGCGTACATTAATAGAGATTTTCACTTACATATCTTTGATGATGATACAAGTATTTTCTTCGAAATTGCAACAAAAAGTGTTACGGATGTTTCGTCACATGCTCATTATATATAAAGAATCACTTATATATTAGAAAGTCAATAAGATTTTAATGTGACAATTAATCGAATTATGTATAATATGTTTTCAATCATACATCATTTACGCGTTATAGAACACATTAATTAATTAATTTAAAAATTTAAGAGTCATGGTTTTTTAATTGGATAAAAATTGATTTATTTATAAATCTAAATGGATTATTATTATTGAACTCTTCTACTTCTATTTACATACTTATGTTATATCAAATAATTTTTATAAATTGATTATATTGAGAGAGACGGTTCGATACCTATTTTTCCAACTGTATAATTACACAATTGTCATTTTTGGCCCAAATACAATTGGGCGATAGCAACCGCAACTTAGAGCATATATATTTACTATTTATGTTGCTAATATAACAGCGTGTTATACTTAATTTATATATTTATATAGTTTATAATCCTTATTAGCACAAAGTTGCAGCAATATTGCAAAAATTTTGCAGCGATATTGCTGCAAATTCTGTGCTATATATGAGAATAGTGTGTTATTTAAATTATACATAGATACTAAATTAAACTATACACATTACCAAATTTAGTTTTCCTATTTTCTCCAACATGATGTCCATTTTCAATTTTGTCAATTTCTTCTTCAAAATAAATGTTTTCTTCTGGATTGAGAATCAAGACATCTTGCTTTGGATATACATTCGAAAGTTGCTTGCTTCCCACGTGAAAATTACCAATATTTGCGGTTATATTATTGAATTACATTATGTCTATAGAGTTTAACCTCAACAATTAAAATTAATTTTGCTCTAATTATTAAGATTTCATCTTGCTGAAATAGTAAAGATCGATAGAATTTTATTGCTTTGCTATCTTTGCTTGCGGATCGAGGTTATACGCGGCATTGAAGTTTTCTTCTTTTTAGTCCTTTTCTTTTGTCCTTATGATCGGAGATATTTATGATTCTTCTTTAATACTCGCGATCAAAGTGTTTTTTAAGTTAAATTCTTGTTTTAAAAAATAGCTAGTACTAAATTAAAGATATTAAGTGAATCTTTAAACTGCAATTTTGACCGCAATTTCATGTTTATATATATAATTATAAAAATTGGATATATCTAAAATATTTAATTAATCATTTATTAGTTGTACAATTTTCATAATTATTCAAATTTTTACTGAATTTTATATTAAAGATTTTTTTATTACTTTCAGTCATATTTAAAACATCGCGTTATAACACTTAAAAATACATCTTCATAATGACAGTTTATATAAAAATTTAGTTTTTAATTAAGATTAAGTTTCATAACAATAAAGTTAAATTAGTTGAAAAGAAATTATATTATTTATTACTATTAATTTCTATTTCGATTATTATTAGATTTAATTATTACTACAAAGTCATTTTACATATTAAGTATACCTATATTGGTTTATATGTATTGTTTAGTTTTTGTTGTGTGTGTGTGTTACTAGATTATTTTATAAAACATATTTCAAGGTTTTGTTTCACTACAGAGAAAGATTCTAACAAACGTTAATCAATTTGTAAAATCTGTCTTTCATATTTCTTATCTTTAATTATTCTTTTAATGTTTGAGATATAACTTCTGAGATCTACCTTTAAGTTGTAATGAAATTATTTTTGTAATTTATTATTAAAATTTTAGCTTTTATTGCAAAAGATAATTAATATTAATAAAATTTTAGCTTTTATCACTTGTTTTCTTTTCGTTCAATTCATTATGTTTTATGATCTTCAGAAAGAAGTACCTTTTGAAGTTTCATGAGGAGTCTTTCGTTGATTTTCTTCATTTATCTCTAACAATTCAATTTAATTCTCGTTGAGGAGAATGAAATGTTTAACAGCACAACGTTACCAACGTAAACTTCACTTGTCAAAGTATTTTGTATATTTATATAATTATTAAAAAATCCAATAATTTTTTTAAAAGAACAATGGTGATCGAAAATTCTGTCATGAATATCGTAAACTGACTTTTCTGCTCGTTTCAATCAAGACAGCGGACGACCTTCTCCGCGAAACGTTCTTGCTCGCGATTGTAGGTTGAACTGCCAAGTGAAAACACAACACCTCTCAACCTGCACAGGTGCACATAGGGGTCTCCCAATCGGGCCCTGGAAAGAAGGGGGGCCTACTTGCGCGTTAGGATTTCTTTGCCACGAATACTTATGCCAATCGGCGCGGGCCTGATATAAAACCCGGAATATTACTTGTAATTCACATCGCATAGAAATCAAATTTGCGTTCAGAATAAATATGATAGCTGATGAACGAGTACGAAAGAGAAAGTCGAATTAAAAATCACACAAATTTGATCAAAGAACCATCTTGTTTTAACATTTTTATAAAATTTTTAATATTTTAACAGGAAGTATATATTTTTATTCTAAAAAAGTCTATTCTTTCTTTAATGCTTGCTTTCTATACATCTTCTGTACTTCTTACATTGATCATATTCATAGATATGTTTTCGTTGGAAATATTACTTTAATAAAAAAATTTCATTAAAAAATAAAATAATTCACGGGTTCACAAGTTGATTTGGAGTCGATTGATTTTTAGGATTGTTTGATTTGATACCTATATTAAATTTTCAATTGATCTTCGAAAGAAGATCGACATTTCGATACAGCGTTGATAAAATGTCGATCTTCGAAAATCAATAGAAAATGTAGTCGATATCAAATCAAACGGAAAATCAACCGATATCGATTTGCTTTCGATTTGAAACAGGATTATTAAATAAAACCTTAGACCCCCACATGTTTAGATTGCGCTTTTATCGATAAATACTCATTTCCACTTTTGAAATTTTATAGTATATGTAACGTATAAAACTATATGTTAAAAATATGATACTAACATCGTAATAAGCTCGTTCTGAATACGGGTCTTAATGTTTATAAAAGAATTTGTATTATATAAAATTTCAGATAAAATAATAGCATTTAAATATACAATTAGAAAATCTATTAGATTCGCACGTGAGTTTGATGATAAATAATTATCAAAACATCTCAGAAGAATCGATCATTGATTAACGTACTTAAACATAGGTGTAAAAGCAAATAAAAAGATAAAGAAAAGTTTCGTAATCAGTTGGTTCACCATATATATATATATTGTACACGCTGTGTGAGTGAACTCGAGTGAATCTCTTAGATCGTTAAATCCCAAATCGTATTCTTTGTTTTTTTGTCTGTTATGATTTATTGTATCTAGAGACTCTATATCAGCTAGTCTGGACACCAGCGGTTTTGCCACAATCCTACGAGACAGAAGGATATATAATTTCTTCCTGTATATACAGTGGCGTGCAAAAGTTTCCGGCCAGTGACATTTTTATTTTAAAAAAGTCTGATAAAATTTTAATCATTCTTGAATGTTAATACAAGATTTCATTAGCCACGTATTGTACTAATACCCGATAATGGTTAAAATTTTATCAGACTTTCTTTTTCATAAATTATAGAGTACAAAACGTCACTGGCTGGAAACTTTTGCACGCTACTGTATCTATACTATCTCACTTTAACTTATACTGTTTCACTCTATAACTTTAATTAAGATTGCAGAGTGGGACAGTGCAAGTTAGAGTAAGGCAGTGGCGTAACCAAAAGGGGGCCTATGGGGGCTGCAGCCTCCCCCCTCGAAATTCTGAATATTTTCAATAATTTCATAAGAATGTATAAAAAATTGTTGAATCGTAAATATCAATTTGTTTTGAGAGAGGAAATTAAATCCTGTTGGGATAGTTCTCATATTTAATTTAGTTGCAAAAATATCGTTTATCATGTATTAAAAATATATTTGTTGATTTTCCTTTGTATTTGACACGTAAACCAAAATTAGATAAATTACACGGAAAAAAATGTTGCTGCTAGTACAACCACAAAAAGTAGCGTTGGGAAAACGGTAGCACTTCAACTCGCGAAATTTTAGCCGGATATTAATATTTATTATTCAAATTTTTATACTATAATCTTTGACATATTCTGCGACTTGTAGAGCTATTCCGAAATTTTCGAAGCAATTTACAACAAAATGGCGGATTTTTAATGATATTTTGTCGAGTTTAGTGAATTTCTTTTTCAAACGTTAAAGTTGTATTACAAATTTTCGAATTAAAAATTTTCATTAATGCTACATTGTAGTTGAATATTTGAAGAAGTTTTCTGGAAAGTTTTAGATCTTTAAATGTAATAGTAAAAAGATTATGACAATTTATATGCAGCGTCAGTGAAACATCCGATGCAACATTGTAATGACATGTATATAAATTATCATAACTTTTTTGACGCGGTGTAGAGGCTTAAGCTTACTGGCGACTAATATGATCAAATTGTGTACAAAATATTATATAAATCGACATTAATTACATTTTTATTTAACGTTTTAAACGAAACTTTGTTTGTTTATGCTTATCAAATGTGTCACTAGTATAAAAAAGAACATTATAAAAAAAACTGATTTCTATAGCTCTTCCCGAAACATTTTTCTCACTACGCCACTGGAGTAAGATAATACATATACAGAGAGAAATTATATGTACCTTTCTCTCTCGTAGGATTTTAACAAAATCGCTCGTGATCAGACTCTCTGATATAATAGGGCCTTTTGTTATATCTTGTGTAGTCGTTGATCGGACACGATAGAAAACGTTTATCTTTGCTCGTCCTGCAGTGGCAGCCTTGCCAAGCGGAATCCACTCTTGTCTCGTCATCGCTGATGCGCGACGACTGGTTTTTTAGCAGGAAAAATGCGCATGCATACCGTCTGAATATTTTTCTTCCCTTCTTGTATATATACTTTTATGCTTTCCTTTTGCATAACTGACAAGAGACCGTTCCAAATTGCAAAAGCGATATCAAAAAACTAACGCTACCAGTCGAAAGATTATGTTTGAAATAAATATTCTAGACAGTCAAATCTTGAGATCCTGTAGATTTTGTACTCAATTTGATACAAAACATATTTGGTCATTTTAACTTTGACACAAAATATCTCAAGAATAATACATTTTTGGAAAAAATGTTTCAAATATAAAAGTTGTAGGGTTTTAAGAGGGCCATTAGATGAATTACTTTAATTCTAACAAATATTTGTGTAGAAGTTCATTTAAGTCTACTTACTCATTTAAAAGTTATTTAAAACTGCAAAAAATGATCATCATTCTGCATAAAAGCCAAATTATTTGTTGTTTTGTTTTTTGAAATCGATTTTATAGGGCACATTCACGAATATTTTAACTCTGATATGTATTATATGTGGATACATACGGTATTGGCTTTTTAATTATGTTTTTTAAATAATATTTTTAGCTGACATTGTATTATAAAAACATCCTTAGGATATTACTTAAAGCTTTAATTGTCATATATTATGCGTGTAACAATTTTAAACATGTTACAACACTTTTATTTTTATGGACCAAAACAACTTTCTAATGAATAACATATCTGGTGTAAGTCAAACTTAATGATAAAAATCTCTACATATGTAAAGAGGTATGAAGGATACCTGCTGTTAAACACAATTTTAATTTTAATAAATGTTCTCATACATCTCTAATATTGAAGCTATATAGTCGATCGCTATAATTAGTTCATTTGTTTGCTTTTTATCACAGGATATATAGTTTGTATTGTATAATCCCTTATAAATGTCCTTATGTTGCGTAACCCCTTAAAAATAGCATTGATACTTGGTATCGTCGATAAAGACAAAGAGAGAATCTTTTCGCCGCGCTTCCGAAGAAATATGCGTGACCATTTTTTTATCTGTGTTTCCGTAATAGCCCGATCTTAAGATAAAATGGATTTTAAATATGTTAACAAAAAACAAATTTGAACATATAAAGTATTTACATTATACATATATACAACAATTATGACAAAAATATTTCACATGTTTTTAAAATTGATTGAGCAAAAAAATTTAAGGATAGAAGTAAATCTATAGGTGCGTTCGGAGACGCTATTAGCGCTATTTATCTATCTGATTCTATCTTCATCGTTTATTAAACGTAAAACAAGGATAGAATGACATAAATACCGCTAATAGCATCTCCCCGAACGCACCTTTTATATTCCATTTGCTTTAGAAAGGAATCTATATTGTAAGTTTGTCTATTCATATATTTTGCTAATAATTGTGCGAGCTTAACTTTTGCATCAATATTGTTATTATTACAACGATAAACTGTTAGTAAGCTGTTAGTAAGCATAGAATATGTCGCGTATAGTGCCGAAGAAACTATCTGTGAACGGTTTAATAACGTTCCTAAAGGAGTATTAAAATTCCTTTCTTTCTCTCCACTTTCCAAATAATCTTTCTATCTATGATATATAGAGAATCATCTACTGAAAAGTAATACGCGGACATTATTGGAAAATACCACAAACATACATGTATAAGTAAGTACATTTCCGTGCATTCTAATCGGCGTCAACTATTGCACGACCTACTGAAGAGAAGACCCGTTATGCGATATCTTCCTTTCCCTTCCGCCGTAATGGTATCCTCATGTTCTCTGTCTCGCTTCTGATGTTTGGTATGTCGACTATAACACATTGAATGATCTGGCATCATCGGCGAAATAATAATGCAAGTAGACTATTTTGAAGGAGAGATATATGTAATAATTTGTCAATTTCAATTAATTCATTTTCGGTCATATAATTATATTAAGCATGTTATTAGTATTATATAAAATGCAATTATAGTAATTAGATTATATAATTAAATTAACAAATAATATTAATAAATAAATGCAGACTTTTTATGTAGTTCTTATGAATATTTTACCAAAGGTTCTGTGAATTTTAATATTTCTTTACATTTTACTATATAACTTTCTAGGATATTCAATTCATTCCTATCCAACGTCCAGATATTCGTTTTGGAAAATCGTTTAAATATTTACATATCGTTTCCAATGTATTGTCATTAATATTTTATGTCCCGTTATACGTTATTGCGTCTACTTTATTCCGCTATAGATATGTAAAATCCGGTACGATGACTCGTCTCATATTCAGTAGGTGTGTTCGCAACTATGTATGTCTGTTTATTTAGAATTACTTTGTTATTCTGTTCTCGTTTCAGTAGCAATAATTTTGGATTTTATAACAAAATGTCGCATCCTCCAAAGTCTTTTCATATTTTACATACTTTGCAATGTATTTTTGTTCTTTTTGAATGTGATTATGTTTGTAATCATATTTAATGACAAATTAAATGTAAATAATTGTTAAAGTTTGTAACATACGTATCTAATAACTGGCAATATTAATATCATATATGTCGTTGAATACTTGACAAGTTCACAGCCATGGTATAGCTAATAAAATAATTTAAATAATCTGGAGATACGGTAGTGTCTCGGCGCTAAGGAAAGCGAAGCGTCATTTAAATTACTAAAGAAATTATATATAAAATATCGACATTACTTTTACTTCTTGAATTGACTGTAGTACTTCTTTAACATATTTTGATAACCGGTATAGGTTTCTAGTTTATCGATTGTGTTCTCACATGTACGGTCTAAAATAAGATATTTATTATTGTTTATATTTTAATAATTTTTGTTAATAGATTTTATTTAATTCTATGATAGCTTTATGTTTTGAAGAATACATTTAAGTAATTTAAAATAAAATAATTTTTGATATGTATATACAGGGTGTTCCATTTTAATGTCCCAACCCAAATAACTTTTTTATTTTTGATCTTAGAAAAACATGTTTCAGACAAAAGTTGTATGGCTTTGAGGGGGACATAAGATGGTGTTATTAGTTTGACCTTGAATAGTTGCTTGAAGGTCACGTGAGAGAGAGAGAGAGAAGGTAATCTTCAATTTCTTAAACGGAACCTCTTTTTTATTGCACATTCTTGTAAATCATCTCGAGAGCTTTCCAAAACACTATAATTAAGAAGTACTATAATTAAGTACTTGTTAAGTTATAAGACAAGATCGGGACATGATCCGGCCGGTCAAAGCAAGATAAAGGCACAATCCGGCCGGGATCGTGCCATTGGAAGTTGTACATCTTATTTTCATTTTTACGTAAAAATGAATATTTAATGCAAAAATGAAAAAAAATAAGAGAAATATATATTGTTTCAAGAGTACTTAAAAAAAAATGTTGTGAAGAGAAAAAATTTTTTTAATTTTTTAATTTAACAATTATTTAACAAAAAATTAAAAAAATTTTTTTTTTCACGTCATTGAAGTACTCTTGAAACCGTACAACTTTTGTTTAAAAAATTTTTCTCCATCTTTTATACTTCCGACGATATTCGCCTCGAAAGAAAAATACCGGTTTTTTTCAAAAGGGTGTTTCATCCCTTAAACATGAGTTAGGGCATGTATAAAAAAATACGTGTCTCTCTTAGATTTTCGTGTTTAACAACATATTTCATGGAAAATCAAAATGGTTCGTGACAGTTGTGAAACTTTCCTTGTCAGTTTAGTCCACTCTATCTACACATGAGCGCTTTGCCAAACTTACCCGACATTCTGTATATATAATTGTAAAATGACAATGAAATTTTAAAATTATAAATTATACTTAATATTTAAAATATATGACTTGGAAATATTGTGTGTGCCTTCACTTACAATTATTTTCAAGATTAATGATTTATTACTATTTTCTCTGAAAAAAAAAGCTATCCGTCGAAGAAGATACGAGTGATATTTTCAGAAACCAGCACGTCTCGTCCTGTTACACCTACTACGTCCTGCTACTCAACACAAAGCATGGCACACTGACCCAAGGTGCGTTTTAGAATAAATTTAGTATATGGCCGAGCCAATATACGTTAACGGTGTTACGATGCGATGGGAGACGCATTTCAATTCACGAGTCGCGAAGAAGACTTGACGTATGACCGCGCAAGCAAGAATTTAAAAAAATGTAAAGAATACTAATTGTAGTTTTTTGGCATGTAAGTGGTAAAACATTTATCATAGATATTTATGTTTTCAATATTTGTTTTGAAATTTGTCAAGATATATCTACTTAAAATAGAAATTTTTACGAAATGTTTCTATAATCATACATAATTATATGAATATGTATACCTAATCATATTATATTATATAAAAAGGAAATAGATAATTACTTAAATTTCTTTTTCAATTACTCTGTCTCCCCCCCCCTCTCTCTCTCTCTCTCTCTCTCTCTGGAGATTGGTCAGATTTTGTGATCAAAATTCCTATTTTTTCTATACGTTCTTTTCTTTCTTCAAATTTTTCTTTTAGTTTTATCTATAGTTCTTAATTATTATTTATCTTTATTACTATCAATGTTCAATTTGTTATTATTATTGATAGTATTATTCTGTTACTTTTCTATTGTTATATTATTTTATAAACTTTTTATTTCGTATTATCTTTTCATTTTATTTTTTCTTCTTGTTTTGTATTCTTAGAGGGCTATATGCTCTAGAATATTAATAAACGCTTTTATCTATCTATCTATTTCTGTCTCTCTATGTGTATATGTGTGTGTGTGTGTGTATTGTCTAACATAAATTAACACGATAAGTTAAATGCGGATATCTATAAGTATGTAGGTATATATCTTTTGTATCTTTCTTAAGAAATTTCGAGTTGTGTTATATTACTACAAACATTTTTCTCATATTATTCCTAACGTAACATTCTTCTGTATTTTTAATTCTTCTTCCTTTTGTTTCTTTCATGATCGAGTAAAAATAATTTTTTTAAATAGTTTATATTGTTTTAAAATACTTTTGAAAAACGATGAGAATTCTATCTCTAAAAGACAAACACATATAATTATTTAATCATTAAATAATTTCTTTTTTTACTATTGCAGATATAAAACGGTACAACTGCAAATCTATTTTACTATTCACTTTTCAATTTTTTTGTAAAAGTGAACTAGCGATAATAACTCTCGTAACACATTTTCCATAGCCTAGATCTGTTGCGCAATTCATTCGATGAGATTTTATTTCCTTCAGACTTACACATACAATGTGTGCAATTTTCTTAGTGTCATACAAGTATGCCAAAAGCGCTTCTATTAAGTGCAATGAACGAGTTCCACATTTGTGACATAGAGCGGCAAGCAAGATGCGATTTATTATCGTGATGGAGTCGCCAATAAGGTTAACATCGCAACTTGCATGACTGCATCAAATTCGCGGCCATTCGCTTATCAACGTCCTTTCTAATTCGCCATTGCAACCTATCATCGCTTCTCACCAAGCATTAGGCGATGTAAAAAACTGTGAGTTCTTGTAAGGCGCAACAGTATGCCTTCATGCGTGAAGTTTCCGCAGTCAAATCGCAAACGGAATGCAATAAAAGCGCCAGAAAAATTGCTTATTCGAATCAACGGAACTGAACATGACGATCTGTAAAAATGTTGGTCCTACTGACCCAATATGGATTCAGCAGATGAAAAACATGAATACGTTCGTACCACGCCTCAAGATCTCATAGAGATTCTTTTTCTGAATCAAGTACCCGTTTAAATCATCCAAAGAAACACATCAAGTTAAGAGAAAGTCAAAATGACCTTATTTTGACGTTATGAAAGTCAAAATGATGATTTTTGGTTACGAAATTTGACTGTTTATTGACATTAAGAATCAAAATAAAATCATATCGATTTTTTGTGTGTTCCTTGGGATTTGCATCATCATATAACTGTCTTTAATTATTACATTTATATATTTGCTAACAATAAGTTCAGAATGAAAAGTCCATTTGTATTAATTTTTGTAGTACTATACCCATATTTATACTTTGTTATATACTATCAATTATACATACACACACATATATATATGGGGCATTTTACGTGAAAGGAGTCCACCTAAAAATAAATTGTTTGGAATCTTTAAAATAATCATGAAAACATAAGTGGGTATATTGTATAATGTTGAAGATAAAAAAAATAAGTATTACGTTTAGCACCCAAGATATTGAAGATAGTCTTTTAACCCTCGGATAGCGGACGTCATGATACTCGCACTCACGGTGGACGCATGGTCAAAAGTGACCCAAGAATGAAATTGTTTTAACATGTTTAAAAAACAGTTTCTTTATTATAATATGTATAAAATATATAAAAGGAGAAATAAAAACACATATTTATCATAGAAACAAATATTCATTTATTCATTTTCTTCACAGTGAAAACAATAAACAACTCTAACTCGTGGATCTCGCGAGACCCTGCGTTCGCTGGCGGAAGGTTAAAGGAGTTTTTCTTTTGTTGTTATTTGTAATTAAAATTACAAATATATAAAAAAATACATAAAATTTTTATATATATGAATTTTTTAGGATTTTTCCGGTACTTTCAGATAAAAAAGTTATGTAATTTTAATGAGAAAAAATGAATAGTGTGTAAAAAATCAATTTCTTAACTTTTAAGTAAATAAATGAAAAATTATATCTACTTTTAAAAATCTGAAAAAATTTTCAAAAATACTTCAGTATATGTAGAATATGATGCCGCAAAGGAAATTTTGGGATCGCAATGGAATCCACTAGTAAATGAATCTTTTTTTCTAAGCAAAATTTGAATTTCCAAAAATTTGATAATATCATTTTATTAATTAATCTAATTACTTAATATTACATAATACATTTATATAATATATAATATAACTAATTACTCAATACTACGTAATATATTTTCGACATACAAGATGTCCCAAAAAGGACGGGACATCTGAATATCTCGGAAAGCACATAAATTTTATAAAAAAATGTTTCAGATAAAAGTTGTAGGGTTCAAAAAGATTTATTTATTCATATCAGTTTGACCTTGGGTGGAGTCACCAACATTAGATCAAAGTCACATCGATTTTTTAAAATAGAACACCCTATTTTTGATTCCAGAATCTAATAGCCGATGTCAAGAGCTTCCCAAAACACATAATAAATTCATTTTTTATTAAGAATATTTCGAGTTATAAAGGCTTGAAAGTTACAGTACAACTGGCATTAGCATTACGCAAGGTGTCCGATCGACGCGACGGCTAAAACTTTTTGAATGTTGTACAGGATCATGTCCTGGATAACATTTGTCAAGATCAAGGCCATTATTTCATCAAGGAGATTATTCCTCTTATTTTGATTTTTGTACAAAAAATTCATTTTTAAAAATGACAATAAGAGGCACAATCTCCAATGGCTTTGATCTTGACAAATCCAGAACATGATCCTGAACAACATTCAAGAGGTTTCATCCATCGCGTCGGTCAGTCATCTTGCGTAATGCTAATGCCGGCAGTATTATAACCTTCGAGCCTTATAACTCGAAAAGTACTCAATAAAAAATAATATAATATATAATAAATTATTATTATAAATTTATTATAGTGTTTTGGAAAACTCTTGA
>NW_017257381.1:668620-722903 GCF_001594055.1 Mycetomoellerius zeteki | reverse complement strand
TAATTTTTCATTTATTTACTTAAAGTTAAAAAATTGATTTTTTCCATACTATACATTTTTTCTCATTAAAATCAACTTTTTTATCTGAAAGTACGGGAGAAATCCTTAAAAATTCATATGTATAAAAATTTTATGTATTTTTTTATATATTTATAATTTTAATTATAAATGATAACAAAAGGAGAACTCCTTTAAAAGACTATCTCCAATTTTTGGTGCTGGGCATATGATACTTATTTTTGTTATCTTCAACATTATACAATATGTTCACTTACATGTTAGCATGATTATTTTAAAGATTCCAAATAGTTTATTTTTAGATGGACTCCTTTATGCTCCATATACAGGATGCCCCATTTTAAATAATGCATTAAGATTTCTCGAAAACTATGGTAGATACGGAAAAATGTTTAAAAAAAGAATTATATGGTTTGAGGGGAGGCATTGATTTGACCTGGCCTTGACGACGCCACCCAAGGTCAAATCAATGGTACCTTCTTATGTCGCACTCCGAATCATACAATTTTTGTTTGAAACATTTTTCCGTATCTATCATAGTTTTCGAGAAATCTTAATGCATTCTTTAAAATAGGACACCCTGTATATGTATACGTGTATATATAATATATATATATATATATACACGAGTATAAGCATTCTTCAAGCAGCATGTAACTTATTGGTTTGAAAATACTTTCAAATCTGCAAAGTGCATAAATTTCGTAGAAAAATTGTGTATAAATAAAAAAATTTTATTATACATACTAATATTTATGTATTATATTGTATATTTGGTGTAACTATTAAAAAGGTTTCCAGCAACACAGTGCAATATATCGTCGGCACATGCATGTCAACACTATTAATGCATGCACGGGTTACGATGCGCTGATAATTATACGTATACATCTCACGGAAATAAGTTTCCACTGCAATAAATACTTTCTGACGCGGAAAGTCTGCACACGTACATAGAAAAACGTGTTTTGCAATTAGAAAATACGGTAGTTATATAATAAGCAATTATGTAAGGTACACACAATACTAATATATATATATATCAAGAGAAATTATTTAAATTATTTAAATTAATTACTTTAATTAATTAAATTAATTTAATTGATTACTTTAATTAATTTAATTAATTAGTTTTTGTAGGTAGCGCGTAAAATGTATAGTATAAAAAATACGAAAAACTCTAAATAAAAACTTTCGTCAAAATGATCGATATGAAGAAAGGACAATGAGAGTGTAAGCACTGTAACTGTTGCGCAATTTAGTGTGTACGAAAATATTTTTTATCTGATTTACTTGAACGTTTCAACTTCAGCTTGAGTCGTCCTCAATAACAATCAATAGCACAGGCCGATAAAATTTAGAGGGGGGGGAGTCTTGTGCTTTGAATTTTGAAAAATATTTCCGTAGAATTTTAATGCGCTGAAAACGACTATATTGTCTGTTTTTTTTCATCACTCTCCATTTTTTAATTAATCGCAAATACAGTTTTTTTCAGAAATAACTTCTTTATTAATTTTTTCAGGTTAAACAAAAAATTATATCGAGATCTGTTTTGCAGCATTTAGAAATGTTCCAACAATACTAAAAATATTTTTTCGATGCTTATAAAAATGTTTTATGCAAACCGCAAAGAAAGAACTTTGGAAAAATCATAAAAAACCGAAAAAATTGATCAATTTTGGAATATAAAACCAAATAATTCGAAAGAAAAGAATCATAAAAAAATATCTGATAATTTACTTGTAGCTGTATGTTTCTAGTTTAAATCCTTTCTTGAAAAATTAATTTCCGACCATTTGTTCAGAAATTATTGAATTTAAAGCGCTAAAGTAGCCCGCGCGTCACCTACAGTGCGCGATATCCTCTCGAGTCTTCCATCGTGAAGTTAGCCCTCCAACATAAAAAAAAATAAAGTTTCTATAGCTCATTTGATTGCTCATCGTTTGCCCATATGTGCACATTTTGAATTTTCGTTTGCACACTTTCAGTTTAAAAATTATTCAAAAAACAAATTTGGGGGGCCAACTTCACACTAGCTCCCCAACTTCGAGCAACTTGGATCAAAAAGGTCTTAATTGAAAGATTTTCGTTTGCACATTCCGAAACAAGTCGATTTTTCGTTTGACACCTTTAGTTAAAAAGTTAATTTAACCGACGGTTAAAACCTTTTGAATGTTGTACAGGATCATGTCCTAGATAACATTTGTCAAGATCAAGGCCATCAAGGAGATTATTCCTCTTATTTTGATTTTTGCACAAAAAATTCATTTTTAAAAATGAAAATAAGAGGTACAATCTCCAATGGCTTTGATTTTGACAAATATTATCCAGAACATGATCCCGAACAACATTCAAAAGGTTTTAGCCGTCGGTCGGACAACTTGCGTAATGCTAATGCCGACTGTACTGTAACTTTCGACCCTTATAACTCGAAAAATACTTAATGAAAAAATATTTTATTATAGTGTTTTGAAAATCTTTCGAGGTAAACTACAAGAAAATGTAATGAAAAGTAGGAGGTTCCATTTACAAAAATCGACGTTACCTTAATCTGGCTTTGATGACACCATCCAAGGTCAAATCAATGGTACTTTCTTATGTCCCCCTCCGAACTTTTGTTTGAAAAATTTTTCCATATCTACCATAGTTTTCGAGAAATCTTAATGCATTGTTTAAAACGGGATATCCTGTATAGGTATATAGTTATAATGAATCAAATGTCTGTGTATCACATTTCATGCGTTGACAATGAAAGAATTGGTCACTTCCCCTTTACAATTATCAATTCTCTAGTGTATATTCGTTTACATTAGAAAATAGCACTTAAATTGTTCGTACGTATGCATTAAATGTCACCCTTCGGCGGTCTAGATGGAGACACACCATCTACCATTCTTTCTCTCTCTTTCTCTGTCTCCTTCCACATTTAATTTATATGTAAAGAATCTCTCTCAATAAGTTTACTAGACATTTTATTTATATTTTATGTCAAAATGTGCCAGAATAAACTATAAGATTTCTTGTAAACTATTAATTTTGATAATTCTACTTATTTAATACTTTTATATGCAAAATAATTAGGGCAATCATATTACGTGAAAAAAATCATAAAATTCTATTTAAAAATTACACAATAATCTTTATATAAGTTTGAAGACTTAATTCTTTTCGAAAATTAATTTTATCATTATTTCCTTTCAGACCATACAACTTTTATTTAAAAAGTTTTTTTTCTAAAACGAGTTTTGAAATATTTGAGCGGATAAATTAAATAGAGCCACTCTATATAAATTTTTTGAATAATCAGATAATTATAACTTTCTTACATCTTCAATAATAAATTGTACCTTTAAGTTTCCATCTGGTTCTACGTCGTATGTTCTTACTCATATATGAATGCAAACATTACACAAGAGTTAAATTGCAATTGGTTAAATTGCAATTTCACTATTTAAAAACTGTACCAACACGTATCATTTGTAAACAATAATATAATCATACGTTTAATTCAACAATTTCCAATAATAGCTTGAATACATCCCGATTTCGTAAGTACACTTCTTTTTTATAACACATTATGTTAACTACACTTATTACTATTTTATTTATTATCGCGCAGGATTACTTTTAGCGATGTGAAACTATATTTTAGAAACAGAAATCACATATACGAACATTAACACATATAAGAAACATAGCTCTGCAATTTATACAAAATTTCTTGCACATTTGTATAATCTTTTTTCCGCGTGAAACGTCCATGTGGTAAACCGAACGCTGAGGCAGTCCAAGGGAGTCTGACAAATTTTGCTTAGAACGTAACACATGCATTAGGTGTGTGTGTGTGTGTGTGTGTGTGTGTGTGTGTATGTGTGCGCGTGTGTGCGTGCGTGCGTGCGTGCGTGCGTGCGTGCGTGCATGTGTGTGTGTGTGTGTGTTCCCAAGCGAGCACATGTCACGTGTCCCTTAAGCTTAGCTCAGAAGGGCTAGAGGTAGCAATGGGACTATTGTTGAGGTACTGCCGATGCTGCACTCATATTCCGTAATCATCAATGGAGGGTAGTTCTCGGAAAAATTCTCCATAGGGGGACTGGACCCTTGTGGACTAAACATCTGTCCAAAGACTCTACCACTAACATATATATTTTTTGTTCTACTATAACTTACCATACATTTCTTGTTTCTACTACCTACGAATAAATCTTTTTTTTTTAATACAGAAGAAATTTAACTAAAGATCCTCTTTTAGATACATCTATCGCTGATTCAGATTTTATGAATATACATATTTATAATGTTTCAGTGTTAATTCTTGCATTGTGAGATCTATTTTGTTATCACCTTTGAACTGTTCCATGTATTTTTAAATAATGCTAACGATGTACAGTATTCGAGAAAATGTATTTTACTTGTCCATCTTCCATTGTAAATACTTTAAATGGTAGAAAAAAATTGACCTTTTACGAAATTAAACTTTCATACATTTTTGCCGACAATTATGTAATTACAAATGATTAATGCAATAATTATTTAAAAAATGTTTTTTTGCTTTGTATCTTTAAAATATTAAACATTAAGGGGATCCTAAAGCGTCTGTATTACTGACTAAACCATATAATTTTTGTATAACAATTACTTTTTTCTTCTTTTACCGATTCAAAAATCCTTTTCCAGGATTAAAGTACGCATTAATACATGTCTGTAAGGAGGAGTCTGCTGAGAACGGTAAAAAATTTCGAAATTGAGATCTTTATCATTTCTTAGTCCATTAGGCTAGGTCCACAACTTTGCTTTAAGAGGCCGTAAGCCGTAAGCTTTAAGTTGTAAGTGACGATATACTGGCTACAAAACTTATGCTTTTGGACCATAAGGATTGAGTTTTGCTCAATTCGCTTTGGTCTAACGGTTAAAACCTAAAGACTGCGCAAAAATAGTTTAAAGACAGAAATTATTATCATTTAATCTCTATGACTTAAGGCTTCTTAAAGCAAGGTTGTGGACCTAGCCTTATGGTGCTTCAGAGCTGTTACGTCGTGACTCTTCATATAAAAGCTGTGCAATCTGTACTTACGAAATAGTAATCCACAGATTAGTAGTTTGCACGAAAAAACAACATGGAGTTCTTAAAATTGGACTTGGACGTCTAATTAAAATGTTATTGTTATATGAAAATTTATGTGTATATGTGCGTAGGATATTGATATAATAATATGTAATGATATGTGTGAATGACACGTACAAATCGTCTGTGTGTAAGTGCTATTTACAATATGAATAATCGTATTTTATAACATATATGTTGTCTACTATCGACTTTTTGGCATATCGGAATACAAGTTTATGACACACACGCTTACTAACTTTTTCTTAATAAATCGCGAAACAAATCAATTAAAATATATATATATCTACATACATATGTATACATGGATGCAAAATGCGATGATTCATTTGATATTACATTTTAAAGATTTATAGGAACGAAAGTAGGTACGAATGATATGAGACATATAACAATATGCATGTAATTGTATAATTAAATATTAGCAATAATTATTTTTTATCATTGTTAATATTATTATCAACAATATTTATATATATATACATATAGAAATAATTTTTTTTATTCAACATCAATAATTATTTCTGATCAAGATCTTCTAGATGTGTATATACGATCGTACATATATTATTACTAAAATATTATATTATTTCATTGTTCTTTTTATTATTACATTAATTATTGTTATATTGTGATATAAATTACCTTCCTATTTTTCTACTGTTTCATATTTTTTATTAACATTCAGAAATATTTTTTTTAATGTGACCATTAAATTTTAATTTTTGACTCATTGTCAGCAAAAAATTAGAAAAAAATCGCAAAATTTAGTAGGGGCATTCGGTTACAGGGAGTGTGTGTGTGTGTGTGTGTGTGTGTGTGTGTGTGTGTGTGTGTGTCATTCTTTTTGCCATGACCATACAAATCTCTAACATATATGCATATGCAATATTTGGAAGATACCATTATTCTCGGACTCATCCAAAACAAAACATTTAAAGCTGTACTGAGATTCAGCCTTAGGGTTTGTACACAAAGGGTTTATGAAAGGAAATTACATAGGAGTTCTCCTACTTTAGACATGCGAATGGGCAATCGATGCTAGTATGAATGAATCATGAACCTATTTAACGTCGACCTTAACCTTTCAGATTTCAATAAAACACTAAAGTCAATTTCTGTAATACTATTATTGCAATACCGGGATATTGAAGTCTATTTACAATTTTCTACATTTGATACATTTTCTACATACTTTCTACATAAATACTATAATAATAATTGTAATATCTTTTATTTTTTTAACGATTATACAATTTATTCATTATATTTTATTCGTTTATCATTTAAAATTATAATTTATGCTAATATTATTATTATAATTAAATAAATAAGATAATGCCTATATTCGATGAAAGCAAATCATAATGTTTCTGTGTGAATTGATATATTATCTGTGTGAATTGATATATTATCTGATTCTGCAAATTACGTGCCGAAATCTTTTTCGGTCTCGAAACGTATTATCATAAGCAGATACAGAATAAGTAGTAATATCATTTATTAAATTGATAAGCAATTTTATAAGAATATATATATATGTTAATATCTAACAGATGTTAATAAATCTTAAATCTGCAAATAAGTTTATTGCGAAAAATTTTTTTGTATTATATAATGTATCTAATAAACATTGAAAATTTATACAACGTGCGAAAAATTTATACAACTTGGCTTGAAAAACTTTTCATAAAGATTTTCAGTAGTTATACTATTTTTGTTCTCCTCGCGAGATCTTGTGTGAAGAAAGCTTTAAGAGTGCGTGCGTACAGGAAGCTAACAGCTGTGATCAATAACCCACATGGTGCTCTATGCTCTCATTGAATACAGAGTTCGATTTTATTGTACCGTTTCGTGAATAGATGAACAAACATAGATTAAAAACAATGCTTTAACATTTTCGTCCCAATAGTTATTGACTTGCTTGTATTTATGTTAGCGATCGATTTAGGTAAATGTGCGGATTCTTATCATTAGGATTAAGCGATCATATTTTAAATAATGTTTGTTAGTATGCTTCCTTAGCCATCATTAAATTAGCAAAAATTTAATTAGAAAAAAATACTATTATATATGCATATATATACTGCCCGTAAGAACATTATAATTTTTTCTGAAATGAGGAGTGGAAAAAACAGCTAGTATTATATTCCTTTTATCATTAATACAATAATTTTAGGGAAGGCTCCGTTTGCCTATAAAACGATTGCCTACAGCTTTGTTTACACACAGCACATTGCACACAGGACAATATTGCACACAGCGTATTGCACACAGGACAATATTGCACACAGCACTTTGCACTATTGTCGTGTGTGTATTATTGTCGTGTATGCAATATTATCGTGTGTACAATGTGCTGTGTGCAATATTGTCGTGCGTGCAATGTGCTGTGTGCAATAATGTCCTGTGTGCAATACGCTGTGTGCAATAATGTCACGTGTGCAATACGCTGTGTGCAATATTGCCGTGTGTGCAATATGCTGTGTGCAATATGGTCCTGTATGCCATACGCTGTGTGCAATATTGCTGTGTGCAAATGAAGTTATAGGCAATCATTTTGTAGGCAAACGGGATCCTCCCTAATTTTAGCTTAAGATTTTCTATTTAAATAATTTGCTTTTATTTTTTACAATTTCTTATAGAAAATAAAGGTTTTATTATGTAGATATATATTATGTATGTATACATTATGTATATACGTGTACATATGTATATTATATATATTTGACAAGTTATATATTTATACATATATTTATATAATATTATATGTATGTGTTAAGTTACATTCCAAAAATAAAAAAAAATATCTTCAATTTCTTATACATTGATTTTAACAAAGATGAAACAGATAATAGTTAATAATTATATATAATTTCTTTAGTCAATACACAGTCTTCTAATAATATAATTAATGATATCTGATAAAATATATTAAAAATATATTAGATAACTCTTATAATTTATTTTTCATACTTCTCTTTTTTTAGAAACAATAAATAATTCAGTCTATAAGTATTTCTTTTAACAATCCGAATATAATTTCTCAGAAAATTGGAATTTACAGTATATACTTATCCTGGTGAAAAAGTTTCGCTGAAATTATTCCACGTTTTGGAACATTTCAGCGAAATTGCTAAAAATTTGCTGAAATTTCACTGAAAATGAATTTTTCAGCTACATACTGAAAAATCAATGAAATCCAACCGAAATTTCTCTGAAATTTTATCGAAAATGAATTTTTCAGCTAAAAATCATTGAAATTAAACTGAAATTTTTTTTAAATGCTGAAATTTTGTTGAAAAGTGATTCAAAACGTGGAATAATTTCAGCAACATTTTTCCACCAGGATACTGATATTTAAATACTTTCAAGCTCTCTCTCTCTCTCTCTCTCTCTCTTTCTTTCTCTTTCTGTCTGTCTCTCTGTCCGTGTTTAAAAGAAATGTTCGTGATAAAATACGTTTATATGACAACAAAAGGGAATGAAATCTACATCGAGATAGGGAGACATGATTAATTGTGAGGTTAGCCTTGCAAAGTATCGCTACATCAGTATACATATGTGATGCCGAAAATAAGTTCATGTAAAAGAGAAGAGACTAGATAAACAGGGCCGTTGAAAAGTTTATATGGCATTTTATATAAAGATATTTCTAAATATTGGATATGTTGACATGATGGTAACATGTGTTCTTTTTTATAAGTCAATTATAATTTTTGATTGTGAATACATATTGTGATAAATGCTCTGCTTGATATAGGAAATGCAGATGATAAACTCATTATGACTACTATCTATGATAGTATAAACTATGATATAATCTATGATAGTAGGATATATGCCATATATGTTACATAGATTGTTAGAGAACTTTGCCCTATTATTTCTGGAAACAGCAGCTGTCTACGAGAAAAATAATGGAAGCCTACATTTATCGTTTTATACGCTACGTTACTTCTGTGCGAAGAAATATGCATGTGTATGCGTCAGTATTGTATATTCAATATTATTAGGTGTGCATTTGACGGCATGTTTGGCTGTGCGAACGTGATTTTAGAGATTATGGCAAAAATTACAATGTGCGCATATTTATTCCGTTGATACTGTCTCTTCTGTAGTATTGCAGTATCAACAAAATAAGTATGCGTGGTTACCGACATGTTAAATATTACATATCAGGGTTGGATAGTGCTAAGTTAAAAAGATAAAAGTTAAGTTAAAAAGTTAAAGAGTTAATTAATATTTTAACTTAATTTATTGTTAGTTACATTTTAGACTCTTAACGTTTTAACTTAATTTAGTTACATTTTATCGATAACTATTAACTTTTAATTTAATTTTCTTGGAGTCAATTCTCAGATAAAATGCGAGAGGATGATGAGTATATAATTTAGTAAATTTATATTATATAATCATTACTTGTGAACAAAAATAACCAGATTCTTTAATAAATATGCTGTGAGAAAGGAAAAATACGAAAAATTATGTAAAATGGTCGAACTTTTTCTTTTTTTTTTTTTGGTTGTTCGTTCGGATCAAATTTAACTTTTCAATTACTTTTTTTATTAACTTAATTTTTAATTATAGTTTTTAAAAAAGCCTCTTTTTTCAAATTGCTGAAAAAAAGCCAGAAAAATTTCGGTTTTTTTTCCGAAAAATTGGTTTTTTTTGAAAAATTATTGTTTTTGTGCTATGTAAAAGACATAATAAGTAACTTCTAAATTCCTTTATAAAATTAATGCGATCTATGAAATTATGTAGCATTATTTTTATTAAAATTTTTTAGTTATCTCCTTCTATTTTTATAGTAAAACCTAATCTAACCTTCCTTTAGTACATGGCAAAGCTTAAGTAGACAGATTTTTAACTCTAGTTTGCCACACTCTTGTCTAATGAACTCCTGAAGTGTCTTTCTTTGTAGTTTATTTTTTTTCAAATATTTTGTTACGAATTCAGTTTAAATCCAAATTATTTTCTAAACCTACTATTATCATATAAACATGATATTTGGACTCTATATTTTTAATTACATTAATGGTGCAATAGTGTATGTTTTGTATGTTTTATTGAATACATTATGCGACCTCAATCTTTTATACAATTTCAAAATTTCTGTTAACTTATCCGTTGTATATATATCGTTGTGTACTCTATACGCAATTATTTTCTTTACGGAAAGAATCGAGAAGCAAATGTGATAGGTTTTACGAGCATGCATGAATTTGAAAAAAATAAATCTTTCTATCCTTGGGAAAAAAACCGAAAAAATTCGCAGAAAAATTAGAAAAATTGGGATTTTTTCCAATCTTTTAAAACTATATTTTTAATTCAATTAATTTCATTATGGATTAACTTGTATTTTAATTAAGTTAAATTTTCAAGGCTGTTAACTTTAACTTAACTTAGTTAAAAAAAAAGGTTAATTTACCTAACCCTGTTACATATCAATACATGCTAAAATACTCAGTAGTCTCCTAAATTTCTTAAGATTTTTTGCACAGTAAGTCGGTGATTAACTGCATTTACATATATTTTTAAAATAAAATTAAGAATAGATAAATTGTTAAAGAATATTATTTCTAATTAATTCTAAATTTCTGTTTGATAGTTCTCCAATGAAATTTAATAATAAATAATACATTAATTTTGAACTAAAGAAATTTTACTATAATAAATTACGAAATTACTACAATTTCTTCAAATGATTTTATTTCACAAGAAGTTAAGAAAAAGGCGGAGGCAACTGTTGCATATTGTACATGCATCAGTCGGATAACAATGGTTTAGTTTCTAATGTCAAATATCAGTATGATATGGTAATAAGCATAAGTTTACGTGTAGAACTTATGTACATAGTCACTGACATTTTCAAATGTCAAGCGGGCCTTTTCACAATACTATTTATTCAAATGTATACAAGATCGCAAGCTACAGAAAGGCAAAAACACCAGACTAAAATTCTTGTTTCGATTACTCAACATGACAATTATTACCATATCATATTTAATTTCATTCACAATTTAGATTCATTGTCAGTTCTTTCTCGCTTATTTCAGTCGCTCCGTTCGATGTAATTGTATTACATTTATATCCGGTTGCATCAATTATAAAGCGTTAATTTTTGAAGTAGTTTATTTAAAATTTGATATATACATACTACTAAAAAAACTATTTTATAGAAGATATCGCTTTTATCATAATCATTTAAATATCTACTTTATTTTTGACAATACGAAAATGTTTTTGAAAAAGTAATTGTTTTCAAAGATCAAATATGATAAAAATTATTTAACAATAATAATTTACGAAATTAAAATTATTAAAATTTTATTTTCTTTTTTATTTTCTTAGAACATGATATAACTCTTCTTCTACATAAAGCGAGATTTTCCTCATTATAGGAAAATTGTTAGAATAAAATTAATATTAAGATTTTCCCTTTGTAGTATACTCTAGAGATTGATAACACCAATTTATTTTTATAAGATATTTAATTTTATGCTTAGTAGGCAACATCTTGTCAGTGAAGTAAACACTGTTTTGAACGACGATGAGAAAGGAATAGGAATCATAGAGCTCTTACCAGATCTTTTGCAGGCCGCGAAATATGGTCGCGCCGGTCGGAACGCGCCGATCAATAGAAAGCGGAAGGGCACATGTCCCAATGGTTTCTTATGTTACGGCGTTTATATAATCAACATTGGGCATCTTCGATGGGTATTGCGCGACGACATTGCGCGTCGTTAGCGAGATGAATAGCTGGTGGAAATTTTGGAGCTAGGTATCGTTAACGTATAAATTTGACACGACAAATTATAATGCTGTTGTACTCGAGATTTATGTGATCAAGCAATGCTGATATTAACGATCGGATGGGATTGTGACGACAATGACGCGACGACGGTAACGATTGCGACAATGTCGGCGACAGCGGCGACGGCGTCGAAACGGAAACGGGACACGCGACGCAAAAGCCGAGAAAACTGACTTGCCATCGGATAGATCGTCGACCCGACGCAGCGGCTCTGGTTACGCGACGACGCACTGCGCCGACGTCAAAACGACGTCGACGACGACATCGTCATCATCGTCAAGGCGACGGCGCATGCCGGAGTCTTCTCTCGTGTGTTCGTACTTGCCAAATCGATTTCTCGAATCGAATAGACGTGACGAGATGTAGATATATCGAGATACAGATTAGAATATGCAGCAGATACGTGAAAAGAATGGCTCGTTTTATAAAGCCAATTTAAATTTAGATCAATCTTATATACTATAATTATCTATGTGTAAAATTTATTTTTAAAGTGGAAAATATAACGATGTTATATTGACGAATTGTCTAAATTATTTATCTATATATTATAGATAGCGGATATATATAAAATAAATATAGTAAATTTTTATATATTTTACATATTATATTGTTTATTTATTTATTTTATTATATTGTTAAATATATTGTTAACATGCTTTCTTTAAAAGACGAGAGATTATTTATAAAGACCCCATACAGCACCGATTCTGAAAAGATTCTGCAATATGTCATATGAAATGTTTTAACAGAAATGTTTCTAAAATCTATCATATACAATAAATTGTAAAACATATTTAAACTTATATTTAAACTGGCAATGTGTCATTAAAATATGTATAATCATATTATGATATACATCGTGTTTATAATAGATATATTTTTTTGACGTATACTTAAGAATACCTAAGATAAACGTCCTAGTGTCCGGACATGTACCTATGTCCGGACACTTACACAAAATTTATTATTATTAATCTCAAATGCTTTTTTTATTGCAGTATTATATTATTATTTTCCGTCAATATATTAATTTTCCAATTGTGGTCGGACACTGGGACAATTACGTGTGTCCGACCGGCTTGTCCGGCCACTAGTACTCGTATATTGACGCATTCTATTATTTATTTAAATATTTTAATTAATAATTGTTATAAGTGGGTTCAAATAATTTTTCCTTACTTAAGGGAATCTTGAGTTTTCAAATGAATACAAATATTTATATTAAAAACCTTTTTGATATTATAAATTGTATTATTTATGAAAATCTAACGCTTAAACATCCGCGGCTATTGGGACATTTATCTTATTTCCTTTTTTTTTTGTTAATATTGCTAATTCTGTTTCCGACAAATTTGTATATACAATGTTATAAAAGTTACATTTCATCGAATCTATGCGGGTATCATCTTTATGCGATAACTGGCATCATTTTGAATCTGAGATGGAGCACATTAACCTAAGCCTACATTACTTGGAGCAAGTCATATATATAGTGTCTCTAGGTCAGGAGGGCGCGGGTCACATTCCTTACATAAATGCTGCAAATTCTTCTTTATGAAATACTTCTAAATATACTGTATTATGTGATCATGTTAATTTATGATAACACTTATTTCAACAATCGTAATTAAATTTATAGACTATATAAGAACGTTGCTTGTAAAAACTTCTTCGTTACTAATGAAATAATTTGTATCTTATCATAACCTTTGCTAAATATAAATTACGCCATGTAATGAGAATAATTTCATACAGCATAAACTTCCAAAGGATGTTCTAAAGACATCCGGAGGATGTCTATGTATGTCCTCTGAATGTTCCCTGGATGTCTCTCGAATAAAGTATGCTGTGGGATGTTACTATTATATAATGTATTTTGATTATTCTTCATTGTATAATAAATCATGTTTAATTATATGTATACGTATTTATTATTTGAATTCGTTGTTATTATTATTTCATTAACAGCAGGTATTAAAAAAGGGTTCGGTATTACCTTTGATAAAGCAACAGAACATCAACGAACTGTATGAGATATAAATAAAAACGTAAATATTTGGTATAATGTTACAAATAACATGCACATGTAGAATATTTTTATTTCCACAGCTATGAAGATGAATCTTACATGTTATTTGAATTTGCAAAGTGGAATGTATAGATAACACGCATATTAATTAAAGCTAATTAACAAATATAAATATCTACCAAATTGCAATATAAGTAATTGCTTAGATAGCAGGTAATATTTTCTCTCTGCAGGATAGCAGGTAATAATTTATCTCTGAAATTCTATAATATGCGTGACGTAAAGTATAGTATGTTAGCGCGCTAACATCGTTGTAAGCGCGTTCTGAATACGGGCCAATAAGTATAAGAAATGAATGAAAGATGTCACTACTACCGAATTTGGAATAGTTTTATCGGTAATACGGACGACTCCTACATCCCCTTAACATCTTCTACGATCAGATCTAGAGACCCTCTAAAAGGGTCTCTAATCAGATCCAACTCATAGCGCACATGGTTGACGCGCTAGTCACGCCACCACACAGCACGGAGAATCAGGACGGGTCATGGGGAATGCTAGGAAAATCCCTATAGTTCAACTGCACGCGTTACAAATCAAATCAATATCTAAACATCGTTAACTCAATATTCCCACAAATATCACATAATTACTACATAATATTATAGGAAGACAACTGTGATATTACTGTGACATTCTGCTTTCTTTTACAAAATTACTTTAATAATTAATTAATTACTTTTTAATGTAACAAAAGTAATAATATTAATGTGAGAAAACATAAAAAATAATTATAGGGATAATTTTCGCATTGTTTGTTTAAGAAAAAATCAAGTTTGGAGAAATGTAAAAAAATTGCTCATATATTGATTATATATAAAATTATACACAATTATGTATGAGCAATTTTTTTTTACATTTCACTAAATATGATTTTTTCTAAAACAAACAATGCGAAAATTATTCTTTTAATTATTTTTTATGTTTTTTTTTTCTTATTATTATTATTACTTTTATTAGACTAAAAAGTAATTTTACAAAAGGAAGAAGGATATAAGTATGAACATGTATGGACATATTTCATATATAATTATATGTATTTATGAATATTCATACATATGTTTATTTATAAATATTCATACATAAAAAATATTTTACTGAATAATATATCAGCAATATTTCCGCTATTTTTTTTTTCATTGTAATACCGAAACGGAAAAATAATACTGCTATAATATTGCTGTAACACTACGTGCTATGTGAGTGATATACTAGGAGCTATATTCTTTTATTATAAAGAAGTTCGCGTTTTTATGTATAACTTAAATGTGTACAGCCTTAAGTGGAATTATTACTTTAATAATTATAAATTATGTAATAAATTAATAAATAAATTCATAACAAATTTTAATTACTTATTTATGAGCAGTAGGTGTGTTTGGCACAATGATCTTTCAATATAATTCTGAGTATTATAATATGTAGAATAATATATAATAACTATAATGCTTCGGTACAATTCTTCATAATTGTGTGTGTGTGTGTGTGTGTGTGTGCGCGTGTGCGCGCGCGTGCGCGTATATGTCTATTTATACATTAATTAGCACAATGATTTAATCCAATGAAATATATTGAATACATTTTTATGTTATGTGTCAATTTTTACTAATTCGTAACAAAAGAAAATTTTAATACATTATTCCATGGCATATATATATTACATTTATATATTTAATATTTTTAGCACTTATTTGTGTAACAAGAATCCATAGATAACGTTTCCAAATTTAATTTTTCGCCATACATTTTTGCTTCTAAAATTGTTAATCGATTTTTATGAACTGCAGCCAAAAAATGTCTCTTTTCTAAATTATTGAAATTTCTCACTTTAAAGTTGTATAACTTATCAACTTTTATATGTATAACATTTCGATGCACAAAACCTTCAATACCTTGAAAACAGTTTTGTAAAATGTAACGATTGTATTATTTTATGAATACAAAATATATCTTTTTTTTATTATTTCTTGTACTTTTTATTAATTTTATAATATAGAATAATTACCTTGATATTCGTACACTTGGATAATATTATTATTTTCTACGAAAACAAGCAATGTTCCAACGGATCCACCAAAATTTAGAACCAAAAATGATTTTGGTCGACGTGCTTTTATAGTTTGTAGAATCTTTGTTTGTGAAATGTCATTTTTGCACAACTAGATAAAATGATATGATTAATACGCTAAACAATATAATTACGTCAACACACAATAATACAGCAAAAGTTTCAGTTTTATGGAACGAAAAAATTTTTTGTAATATTATCCTTTTACAATAAATAGAAATTATCGAATTATAAAATAAGCTACATAATAAAATGAAAATGAAAATTATTTTTAACTTACATATATATAATCTTGGCTGACTTCTTCATTGTAGTGGATATACTCTTCCTTTTCATTAATACCTACTTTAAAAGTCAATACGCTGCCACAACCAAGACAATTTTTTAAACGCGTGCCGTTTAAAGATCTTTCTTGCAAATCATAAGATAGAGATTGGTTAGATAGTACAATAGGATCGTTATTTGAAACCAAATTTAATGTCTCATTTTTGTACGAGGTAAGAGTCTTTATATCTAACTGCATATTAAATGGTGCAATTTCAAGATTCTCTTCAATCATTGCTATAAATCCATCTTGATATAAATTCATAATGTCTGTGACATTACCAAGTTTTAATACATGCTGAGAGAAAAAATAATGATAGAACAAAATTAGCCGAACTTTTAAGAAAAAAGTACTTATTTTATAAGTATTTTTTTATCTTTGTTTAATTGAGAAATTTTGGTTTAATATATTTAATATTACATATATTATATATATTACATATATATATACATATATATACATCTATACATATATGTATACATAAACATATACATATACATTTTTACATATGTTACATATATATTTAATATATTTAATATTACATATATTTAATATATTTAATACATTTTTGCGTATATATTTTTTTAATTTACACGTTTGTACGCATTATAATAAACTTACCACCATTCTGTTATTTTCCAATTTCCATATATTGTTAAGACTTCTACCACAGGTTCGTTTTGCGATTGTAAGCAAGTATAAAACGCGATTTGATTTAAAAAATATCCATTTATCAATTAATCCAAAATCGGACACTTCATCGATCACTTGAAAATCAGTTTGAGTATACAATAGAAGTTTTATATGGCAAATGTTATAATTTACTAACATATAATCCATATCATTTATTTGGACATTATAGATATTATGAATGTCTCCATCAAATTCCTGGATTTTTAAGTAATCAAACGTGTTAAATTTATATATCTGTTTTATAGCGTTGCATTTGAGTATATCCAAGTGCAATACACACACGTTATTTAAATCCTTCTATAAAAGATAAAATTATATTTAGAGCATAAGCAAGTGAGAATGTACATTGGATTCTTGTACAGAACAAAAACTTAATAATGTAATGTTACTAAATTGCAAAGAAATCAATATTAATTTTTAAATTTAATAAGATTTTTATTGTCTGATAAAATTCTTATTGTCAATGTTAATTTATTTTATTATAAATACTATAATTTTCTTACATATGTTTCCTCGGTAACGTGATCTATTTCAGGATGTTTTCTTGTTAACGCCGATGATGTGTCAGTGACATTAATTTCATTCAAAAACTCATTTCCATCAACGTTCTTTTCAAAATAGACATTTCCATGCACTCTCCATTTTCCAGACATAATCTGTTCTGCTTCGTTCATCGTTTTTATTGCTGCTCCTTGCCAATTAATTGGACTTATTCTGTTTAGAAGACCCAAAATTATGAGATTTTTATCAAGGATAACTGGAGTTTTCAACATAAAGTTTCCTAAACAAAAGTTATGTAAATATATTATTTAAATTAATTATTATCGTTACAGTTTGAACAAAGACTATTCGAACGTATTTGTGCTGAGTGCCATTAAACACTGAATGAAAGCTTGTTTGCGCGTTTGTAAAGTAAAAAAAGGTGTACTCGTATGTAAGGCACACGTGCTAGGCATTTAAACAGTACTTGAAAATTTTATGGCATTTATAAAACTGATTGTCTTATTTTTTAATTTCTACCTGTTAGAGTGTCGTTTACAGTTAAAGAAACAATTCTCGTTGGTTTAAAATTATTGATTAAATGAGCATTGAAGTTATGGTATGCATAAATGTTTCCTCGTATCTTTATATATCCTGTAATATTCTGATTACCATATGTCTGTAAAAGAAATAAATATAATCTTATTGTATGTATAATTTTAATTTTAACATTAATTATGCATTGGAAGAAATAAAAGAAGAAACTGAAATAGTATGTATGTCTAAATAACCTCTATATTACTTTATTGGAACATCTTCAACATCTTATATTTTATTGGCTAAATATATTCCAAACGATAAAAGTTTTATTATAATTTTACGTTCATTATACCATGAAGGTGTCCGCATAGATATCTTCTATATGGTAAGTGTTAATATGTCCTGATATCTGAATGTTTCTAACAATAACATTAGTACAATTAAGTTTATCGATCATAATAAACTGTTGCACACTTAATAAAATTAACAGATTTATTTGTAAGTCATTGACCTGCATGACTTTTATATTTGTCTGGAAAGTCACATTATTGAGTGTTATTCGTGCTGAAATGAAAAACAAAATACTTTTCTCTATACTGCAAAATTAAGTATTTAATTATTTGCGACGATGCATATTTTAGTAATGTTATTATTAATTACAAATAACATATACATATATTGTAGTTACACATCGTTTATAATAGATAGTTAATTGCTTTAAAAAAAGAGCAATTGTAAAATTGTGTAACAAACTTTTATTTAAAAAAAAAAAAAAAAAAAAAAACAGTATTGAGTAGAATAATTTAAATTGATTAAAAGAAGAAAATTTGCTACAAATTATTTTGTAAATACATTTAATTTTACGAAGCATTAAATAATTTTTTACAAAACATGCAAATTCTTTTCAAAGTGTGCAAATAATTTAATTTTATGTAAATATGACTTTGATTACAAATCGATGATTATTGATTTGTATACTTTTCTTCTAACATATTTTTATTATTTGTGAATTTGAAATGAAGAAACTTGAAATTACTATTTGCTTTTACGAGCATACATATACACATTTTACTAATATTCAAAAATATCGATAATTACCTGGAAAATATTTAGGTTTATTAAGGGCAATAACATTCTCTTGAAGGTCTTTCATATCAACTTCCATAATGGTATATGATTGTAATTTATTTTTTACTACGAGATTTTTTCGTAGATAAACATTTTCTCCGAACGTAACTTTGGTATTAATTGAGAAAGGTTTATCGATATAAACAACGTTTTCGTGAAATCTATATAAATCTATATTGTTTAAGCTGCCGTCGATGTTAAATGCATCATTAAATGTAATTGAATCTTTAAATAATTTTAATCCAAAAATTGTAACATTTGTATCATTTTTAAAGATCATAGTCTTGAAGAAACTATTCAACAATGATCCTTGAATCGATCCACTTACATTCAATCTTGTTACAGAAGCAGTCTCAATGAAGTAAACATTACCGCGAAGAGCATAAGAATTATCCTTATCTTTAAATCTATTTGTGAAATCGTTTAAAAATACAGAATTTCCAATTTTGCCAGATGTATTGAAATTTCTTAGAACCGTGATCGAGCCTAAAAGAAAAAGAAAGAAATTAATTTTGTTACTATAAAAAGACCACAAAAATAAAAAAGAAAAGATTAAGACAAAAACATAAATAAATAATTATAAAATATTATAGATAATTATATACAGAATAGACCATTTTAATCAATACACTTGAATATCTTGAAAGGGAGGTTTTTCAAAAAATCTTTCAGACAAAAGTTTCATGATTTCAAATGTACTAATTAAAATGGTCTACCCTGTATATAATTGATAAAAGTTTAAAATAAACATACAAATAAATTTTAATCTTCTAATGATGTCACTAACTTATATATACTGGGGAATGAAAGTATCTCGTTATTTATAACGCTGTTACCGTTTCAAGTTACTTTTTTTAATAACAAACTTAACGGCGTTACTTTTTTTGGTAAATAGTTACATTATTTTGGTAACGGTGACCAATTTTACAGTTACTTTTACTATTACTTTTTATATTTTTAACGTATTTATGACATAATTTTGATATTCAATTTTTGGCCGGTATTCATAATTTGTTCTTACATCAAGACAATTTTAAATAATGCTTTAAGAAGCTAATACGGCTGTGTGATTGATTTATGATATTTTAAGAATGTCATAATAACTAATGACAGCTGTATTAACATAAGGACAAATTTTATGAATAACAATCTTTATTTTGATGCCATGTACTACAAAATTTATAGTTAAAAATATCACTTTTTAACACCGGATTGTGTTTCAAAATCAAAAATTTAATTGACGCGTAGTTTATAGAACCAGACATATATATATATATATATATACTTATACATGTCTGGTTCTAAATTTTTTTTAATGGGAAGGGGTATTTTTTACTCGTTCTATTACCGCTAAACAGAATTTCTGGTTATCACAATCAGGCTTGGCCTCACCAAAGTGTCATTCTGATTAGACCTTTTTGTTTACTTAACTAGACCGTTTTTCTCTGTGATAAACAAAGAATATTGTAAAATATTTTTGAAACTAATCTTATTTTAGCATTAAAAAAGTAACGAAAAAGTAACAAGTCATTACTTTTTAAGTAATAGTAACGGTAAAGAGTTTCTTTTGAGTATCAGTAACTAGTAACGGTAACTAATTACTTTTTTAATTTGATAACGAGTAACAGTAACTAATTACTTTTAAAAAATAACTTTCCATTCCCGTTAACTACGATAGCAATAAGTAAAAGTTATATAAATAATAAATACATTTAAAAAATATTATCGTGTTAATTTTACGATAAATGCATTATAAATATATTTTTAAATGTCATTAATAATATAAAGATAATGCGAATATATTTGAAAGGCTATTATATTATACATTTGTAAAAGAATCCTTAACAAATTTAATATATATGCAACATACCATTTATAACAATTGGTCCTTTTAACATCTGCTTTTCATTTGGATCCAAAATATGGTTTACGAAATGTTCATTTATAAATTGCACTTTTAAAAATTCGCACGTAATATTATTCAATGTTTTGCGATCTATAAATGTAATATTTCTATCGGCTTTCTGAATAGCATCAGTGATAAATATAGATAGGTTCAAATTGTTTATAAAGCCAATTACTTTCAAATTTTCAATCAATACATTTGTATTGAAAATGACAGTCGCCATGTTATATTCCTTGTAAATATCAATAATATTATTGTTATTAATTGAAGACGATGTTATAATTCCTGTCACTTCTAGACTTTTTATCGATGCATTTCCGTTGAAAATGTCATTATAAGGTGATTTTGCGTGCGTTGACAGATTCCATGTATTCAAAGGTATTGCGTTAATAATTTCTGCGTCCAAGATGTCAGTTTCCAAATTGTCAATTATTAAAGCACCTGTTAGATTCTGCTGTGTATAGGGTGTTAACACGCGTTTGGCCAAATCAATATAGTTGATCCTATTGATTGTATTAGGAAAGATATCATCGATCATTAATGTCGAAATCGTTAAATTCTTGAAATACACTTGTTGAAAAGTTTTATTTAATTTGTCAAAGAAAGTAATTTGCGAGATAGTCTGCTTTATAGTATCAAAAGACAAATTATCGATAATAAATGATTTAATAAACAACAGTATTTTATTAAAGCAACCAGAAGTTATATTTTGTTCGTAGGTTATATAATCTTCTAATTTCTTCATGATGCCAAGAGTAACATTTCCAAACATAATATTTGCTGATATTTTTGTTAAATCTGAAATTAATGAAATAAGATGAGATGCTGAAATACAATTTTTATACAAAATTTTATGCAAAATATATAGATTAGCGCAACTTTATAATTATTAACCCATTAAGAACCAAGACAAACTTTTTTCTCAAAATTTAAAATCTTTTTAATGGCAAGCTACTACGCCCTTAAGGAGCCTACCTACCAAAAATTTCGCATCCCAAAATTGACCTATTTTTTTGGTCAAAAAATCGACCAGCGGTCCTTAATGGGTTAATAAAATAAAAGCGGGAATTGCCGCTGTAATAATTGCGCTATTATTATCTTTCCATAGACGTTTCGGCTAATCTTTTAGCCATTATTAGTAACAAATTAAAGAAAAAAACATGATATAATTTGTCATATGCGCAAATAAATTAAATATATCATGAAGCGATCCACCACTCTCCCATGCAATCCCATCAATTAAACAGCTAGATGGTGCCAGTCGATTGATTGATCTTCAAAGACAAACAATCAGAAATTTGAAAAGATGAGATTAACAGAAAAGTGACTGACTCACTTTCTATTGTTGATTTATAATTATTTTTCAACCATTCAATAAATTCAAATATACTGAAAAAAAATTCATCAAATTTGAATAAATATTTGTTTAGATAATACCAATGGGACCATTTACTTACAGTAAATAAATATTTGTTTAATTAAAAAAATTACACTTAATTTAAGTATTATTTTTTTAAATCGAATAAATATTTATTTTCTGTAAGTAAATGGTCCCATTGGTACTATCTAAATAAATTTATTCAAATTTCGTAAATTCTTTTTTTAGTATGTTATAGATTAGAATGTTTTTCATTTCTTAATTTTATTATAAAGAGAAAACAAAAGATGTATATTTTTTAAAAAATGTATAATTGCTTTTTTTGTAGCAGACAGCTTTATTATATATAGATAAAAAATTTGCCTTTTTAATTTTGGTAATTTAAAATCTAATAGACAATGTTTACAAACTTTTAGTTGATTACTGTACTTACGAGGAAACTGTTGATTAGTGTTTAAGGTTACGAATTCTGAAAAAATGTGATCATTAATTCGATTGGATTTAATTATTGCGGTAGATTTTACTTTGACGTCATTCCAAAATCTTTTATTTCCAATAATTGCTGCATCTTTTTCAATTTTTAATAAAAAATCGTCAAAATCTGACCACGCTTTAGCATTAAATGAATCTTTGAGTACAATATTTCCCATAATGATCAGATTTTCAAAACTAACATCTGATAAAAGCTTATTGGTTTCATTAAGCAAATTCTCTACGTTGCTTGCATTAATACCCATTATATTTCCGTCAATCTGAAATTATAACAGAACTCTGAATTTATACCTAATAATAATATACGGTTAACGTACCTGGAAGATTCCATCAATTTCTAGATCTTTAAACGTAATTTCTTCATTAATAACTTCATGTTTGTTGAGAATAACAAAATCATTAATATCTATTTCATTTATTGTCTTGATGCTTAACAAATGTGTCGTAGACAAGTTAACAAAGTGCTTTTCACCCGTGACGTTGACAGGAAATTTATTCAGTTCATTTATTAGAACGTAATTTTCTGGATATTGCAAATAATTTAGATTTTTGACATTCGCTTTTTCGGCGACAAGCTGTCGAAAAAAATATTATCTTTTATCGAAAGAAGAAATTATAAAGATTTGAGTTTGATACACATAGAATGTCAATCAAAAATGATGCAATCGGTGATCATTCGTAAAAAAAACAAGAGAAGAAAGAATATATAAATACTTTTGTTATTATTGCGTTAAAGGCATTCTAGTTTCATACGTAAAGCTATTTTTTTCGAAATTATGAATATAGTATTAAACCATATATAATATTACTTATTTTTTTGTAAGAGAAAATTTATTTTAACATCAAGATTTATATTGGACAGTCTGTCCAATTCTCTGTGATAATATTAAGTTGTTTTACCCTTTCTGCAATTGTCACTCCAGAAATAGTTGTCGATTCATCTTTCCAAACTATATTTTGTATCTGCTCCTTCCATTCAATATTATTTATTACGGAAAAATTCAAGTGTCCATCGACTTTTACTCTCTTTAATTTTGAAAAATTTACGTCACTATAATTTTTGATTAGAAAATCAAACATGATTTTTTCCAGCTGTATGCCATTTAAAGAGAAAATCGTTAAGTTATTAGTGTCGATAGAAAAAAAAGATTTCTGACCGTTGATGTGATTTACAATATTGTTTTCTATGATTGAAGTTGACATGTTATTAATAAAAGCCGCAATTATATTTTTCGTATGTAGAGTACCATTCACCAAAAAATCTCCGTTTAATTCAATATCTGGCGGTAAAGTAATTTTTGCCGAATTATTTTTTAAATCTGGTAACATTTGATCAAGCTTTGCTTCTAATTCTTCTAATTTCTTTATATTTGATGTTACGTTTATCAATATATCTTCCATTTTCAAATTGATCGAACCAACTTTGACAGCGCCATAATTTACATGACCTTCGAGTGCAGCGTTCGATACATTTACTTTTGAAAGATTCCAAAATCCTGTTATCGCATTCTTAAAGTAACTTTGACTGAATTGCGTTTCAGTCTCATCAAAGATAGCTTCTTGTTTTCGAAAAATTTCCTAAAAATAATTCAGAATATGCGCATTCACACACATGCACGCACGCACGCACGCACGCACGCACGCACACACACACAAAATCTTTTTATATATACATATATATGTGTATTCATAAAAATATATCTTAATAAATGTATAATTATGTCTTATATTAGGATAGAACAGAAGTTCGTAGCGTCATGAACTTTTAAATTCAAGCAACTGTAATTTCGTAAAAAATGAATTAAGTTTAAAATGAATTAAATAAAAAAAGGATTTCTAAAGTTTAGTACTTCTCTACTTCTGAAAGACTATGACTATAACTTTTCAGTTTCTGCGAGTTTAACTTTCTGCGAGGTAACTTTTACATATAAGATACTACGAACTCTGAATAAAATAGGAAATTTCCTTTTCACTTTGTGAGTCTGTCACGTGTTCAAAAAAACTTGCAAAAATTTTCGACTTTCTAACGTAAAAAAGCTTAAAGTTTTCTTTCTACAAATTCGTTTCTAAAAAATGTTCCTAATATTTTTTGTTACTGACAAGAAAAGGGACCTAACTTTCCTCCTCCGATTTTAATGAGCTTTTAGTATGTCATTCTCTAGATAAAAATAAGCGCGACACGTATTTTTTTATATGTGCCCATACGCACTTTTAGGGGGTGAAACACCCTTTAGAAAAAAATCGATTTTTCTCTTTCGAAACGAATATCGCCGGAACTGTAAGAGATAGAAAAAAATTTTCGAAATAAAAATTGAATTGGCTTCAAGAGTACTTTTTTTTCTACCTTTTACAGTTTCGGCGATATTCTCTTCAAAAGAAAAAAATCAATTTTTTTTTAAAGGGTGTTTTACGCCCTAAAAGTGCGTATGGGCACGTATAAAAAAATATGTGTCGCGCTTATTTTTGTCTGGAGAATAACATACTAAAAGCTCATTAAAATCGTAAGGGGACAGTTCCCTTTCCTTGTGAGTTATCGTGGATTAAAAAGAGCATTTTGATTGTGATTGCTCATAATTCCGTTAAAAATCATTGTACTGCAATTCAAAGAACAAATTCTTAAAGCTGAAGTTTTGCTCTATCGAATATATAATTGTCAATTTTTTAAAAAAACATCTAGAAATGATAAAAATGAAGTAGCGCTACAAACTTTCGTTCCACTCCAATACATTTATTTCAATGTGTTACATACATATATATGTTATGAAATATTTTAATTCATACATATAAATAAAATATGTTTATATTAAAATATTATTAGACAGTTTACACATTATCATTTATAATGTTATATATAAGAAACTAATTATATTTGTAAATATACCTTCAATAAAGCTCGTGTCTTTAATACGCTTTCTGTCTCATCGTGAACAGGATGCGCTGATTCAGTTAAGGTCACTTCTATATTTACAAGCATGTTTACATGTGCAAATCCGACGTTTGGAACAACGACAATTTTTGATAGATCAAAGTTATTTATAATCTGATTCGGTAAAGGCACAGCCTTAAACTTTGATCCGTGCCAAGTTAAAGCGATTATTGTTGAATTTTCTAATTGAACTAATAACAAAGACTCATCTCGATATGTGTTTAATGGTATAGTAACTATCCACAAAATTTTGTTTGTTTCTGTGAAATAAACATTTGTTTTTGTTTGTTTTATGTTCATGGCAGAAATTGTCATCTTAATAAAATGATAATTCCTGCCTTAATAAGATAACCTTATCATTTTACCATCAAAAGGCAGATTCGTCTCAGAATTATCTTGAAATTCGTTCTCAAAAAAGTGAAACAAACGCGGTTTTCCTCCACTAATTGCTAAGTATTCAATATAACCACTCTCAAAGCAGACAAAATTTGCGAGTTTATTGGATTTGATAACTTCCAATTTTTTATACTGACACAATTTATCCTCGTGTTTCGATTCGTATAAAATAACATTTTCGATTCCTTGAAAAGCCAGTACAGTGCGTCCATATATTGGACAAACTTGAATATCGAATACTTTTGGAATAAATAATTGCTGACAAAACCTGTGCGATATACATACATTTTATACACAAATATTATATTTATGTATTTATGTTATTTTTTTGTATATTGCCGTAAAATTTAATTTGATAATTTATCTATGTCTAAAATATTAGTAGATGTAAAATTGTAATTAAAACAAATTTTAAATTTTTTAAAGAAAAATATTTTTTTCTAAGGTTTTTTGGAAACTTCAGAATATCAAGATTGCAAGCATAAAAATCATAATAAAAGCCTCAATACCTAACATATATATTATTATATATTCAATAAATTATTTGTAATTAGTTAGTTTGTTTTGATTGTAAATTTTCTTTGGATCTTAATGTCTCCTTTATAAAAGAGTCTATAATTAAAAATCTTTCAGATGAATTTTGTAAAAATTGATTGCAAATTATAAAATGTATTTAAAATGTGACGAATATAGAAGAATGAACCAGGGCATTATGTTAGTGTAATACTTTAATGTATTAATAATTTAGTTCATTAAATAAAATGTATCATATAATATGATATTACGACACAGTAAACAATTAGTATGTATAATTGAATAATGGAATTACCAGATATCGATACGATGATTATTATAATCAACATCAAAACCATAAACATCAATCAGTGATTGATTTTCGAGATATGTATCATCATTGTTGAGTAGCAATAATTCATGTTGATTCTTTTCTTGTACAAATTCCATATCTTGAATTTGTTTTCGTACGGGCCATGTCGAATACAAAATATATGTATTTCCGAAAATATTATACCAATACAGAAAACAACCATGCTGGGTTTCAACTAGTACAATTGCCATTAAATTGTTTGCATGACTTTCATTAAACGTAGTTTCAATATTAAAATGAAGAACTTTAAATTGTAATATGTGTCCTTCAGTCGATATACTTATAGTACGTTCGATTGACAAACCGTCCCAACTAATTTTGTAAAAGATCAACATCGATTTTTCGGCACAAATAAAGTAACTAGTTTCTGTTTGCAAAAACTGCCAATTGTTTATTGATATGTTAATGTTTTGAGTTATATCAGCAAGTGTATGCAATGAAATATTTGTCACAACAATTTCTGAAAATAGAAATACTCTTTCATACTACGTGTATAAATGGTCAAAAAGTTATAAATCATATACACATAACGAAATATAAAAACCATTATATATTTTTTATTAAATGTTTTATTAGTAATAAGATAACCTAACCGTATTTATTAGATTTTAATTATCCCGATCTAATCATGTTCAAATCAAATGTTTCTCTTTTATTTTAGAAAATTTCCAAAAATTGTGCAAAAATTTGTACTTATTAATAATAAATTAAGTGTTAATATAGATAAATAGAAATGAAGTATTTAGAGTTTGATAATAGTTACCTTCTCGATTTCCAGCCCCTGTACCGAATTCATATTCTTGCCAAATTACCGAAGTATCTTCATGATCTCGAGGCCTTCGAAATGATCTAGTATTGATGAGCATTTCGTCTAATGTTTTAGACATTTCTTTTAAATCCTGGCATTTTGCGTTATTTACGAAAATCCATAAAATAAGGAAAGACCATACGACAAGACCTTTACTCGTTGACATTCTGGACACAGACTGAGATTTAACTGAGAAATGCTCACGATGTCTCGTAAATATTCGCACAATGTACACGACTCACAATATTTTGATTTTCATAGAGGCTACACTTGCAGACTTCTAATTTGAATTTCTTTAAATTAAATAGATAAGGACTGAATTTTTATTTCTAAATTAATATTAATGTTAATCTGTAGTTCTTTCTGTAATATTGTTAATAAATTTATTACCGAAATTATTTATTAATACATATCATCAATATTACAATATTATTACAATATTATAATTTTAACCACATATACATAAGCACTTAAAAACTTATTTTTAAAACTTTATTGTTTAAAATTAATAATTAATAATAATATAATGATCTAAAATACAACGTTTGTCATAATTACAGGATACTAAGAAAAGTTTAAATGATTTATGTACAATTTATGTAAAAATTTAGGATATTTTATTTATAATTTTGCTGTGTAATTTTACTGAAAAACAATTTAAAAAGATCAGAATACACATCTATACAAAATATCTATTAACACCAACATATATATATAATAGATATATACATATATCATTTAAAAATTAAAATATGTATTGTGGAAAGTAAAGGCAAAAAATCATCAGATTTTAAAATAAAAATACGATATAAACAAAAGTAGTTAAATATATTAGATAAATATGTATATTTTCTTTATATTCAAATTCAATCTTATTTTTCAATGGGATCATATGATATTGATTAGATTTCGTAATAATAATCAAAACTTTATTATTATATTACAATATTAATTACAAGATGTAATAATTTATATTAATATGTATATGTTAATATTTATTAAGACATAATATTTTACATTTACATCTAATACTTCATCTATTAATACTTTTCGTACATTAAATTGAAAACAACAAATATATACACAGTATATTGTAGAGAAATATATAATTTAGAAAAATAATTTATGCTATTAACAAAATCGGTACTATTAATCCTCAACTATAATACATGAGTAGATCATTTGGACCTGGGTGAAAATTTTAGTCGGCTGCAATTTTTGTACGGTTAATATTGCAGAGTTAAAATGAGGGGGTAAAAAACTTGGAATCTTTCTCTGTCGATCGCCGTTATGCAATTGTTTCGTTGTTGTCTTGATGCTTTATTATAATACAATTAAAATTTGGCTTGGGTGACTTGGACAAGTCAAATGTAAATTTGAGAGATTTTTGTTGAAAGTGAAAATTCGTTTTTAATAAGTGCCTGCTTATTAATGCTATATATATTCAAGTATGTGTTGTTTTCTAATAATTAAAACATATATTCATTGTCAAAAAAAGCATTTTTGCGAGACAGGTGAATTGGCGAAACGATCGCTATATTTTCTCGGAGTTATAAAATCGTGAGCAAATAATGTCGAAATCATTATATATTTAATATAAAATATTTTCATTGCATTAAAGAAGAAAATACCCGACATACTTCCAATATCATTATTCCAAGCATGTATAAAAATGCCCCCATTTCACTCGTGCAAATAATTATACTTTTTGGAATAAATCAATATAATGTATTTTTTTTTTTAAATTCATATTTTTCCCTTTTCAAAACACTACTTATTTTTATTTATATCTTTTTTATCATAAAGATACGATTTTTTGAAAAAAGCTGATTATTGCACTCTTTTTACAAATTGTTCTTTACTATTCTTTGGCATAACTTTTTCAATCATTATTAAAACCTTTTATGTTTTGATATTTCGATTCTATACATTGTATTTCATTAGAAAAAAAATATATTTTCCATTGAGATTTGTGATAATTACACAGCCAGTCAAAACCGGCTGTGGGTGACTTGGACCCAGACATGTAAATTAATACTCTAAAACGAGACATGTAGTTGAGGGTTAAAAACATTATATTAATGTATAACTGTCTTTAATAAATTAAACAAGACTTGTTTTCCTTAATAAATTCTTGTCGAACATATTAATATATTTTCTTTACAATATTAATATAAAAAGATAATTTTTCATAAATATTTATCAAAATTTTCTATTTTATTGCATTTATTTTCATTTAAATAATTTTATTTAATAACTTAATTTAAATAATTTAATTTAATAATTAAGTTATTTTTATTTAAATAATTTTACATATTTGTCGTACTTATTATATTTTTATTTACTACACTTTTAATAAAGTCACTCTATAAACAGTTTATGCACATTATATAATCTAATCAATCGCATTTTATAATTTACTAATTTTTTTTCTGTAAAAATAATTTCACATATGTCACGTATATGAAGTCTTCGAATAGCATACCTCAAATTACCACGACCTTTTTAAAAAAAGGTAAAAAAAAATGGTGCCAAGTGTGCGTGCTTCTCTCAAAAAAAATCGTTACATAAATTATTATACGCGCTTGTATGTGCGCTCCTTGAAGAAAAAAATGACTTCCTATTCCAAACCTATACCAAATCTATTTTCTAAACTATGAAAATGTATAATAATAATTTTTTTCAAAAAATATGTGAAATCTTTAAATTGCGCCAATTATAAACAGAAAATACATTTCGTTGAAACACTAATGTTATATAACTACTTTTAAACAAAAATACATGAAAATAAGAGCATCTAATTGAAATAAAAAATTTTAATATAAAAAAACTTGGCACAAAAATTTGGCTAGACCAAACCAAATTGGCTAGCGGCGCCAAGTTTTTTTATATTAAAATTTTTTTATACGATTATCACTACCTTAATACTTTTATATGCAATAATTAGAGGAATCATATTGTGTAAAAAAAATAATACAATTTTATTTAAGAAAGTGAAGATGACCTTCATATCTTTTTAGCGCCTTCATCTAGAAAGAAAACAACATGACCAAAATACGTCCCCCTCGAAACAGTTCCACTTTCACTTGAAACATTTTTTTATGTCATAAAAAATAAGCGAGATATTTCAGATGGTTGATTTAAGTGGACCACCCTGTATATATAATATCTTTAATATCTAAAGATTATAAACGTTAGAATATATAAATTAAATTAACGTTTTTAAGACAATATTTCATCAAAATTAATAATATATTACTATAAATTAAGGCACGCTGACTGGCAAAAATCTCGTTCTATCGCCAACTTTTGGCTCAAATCTCAGATTCACTTTCTCACTATCTTCATCGCCGACCTCAAGGAAGGTATTCCAGTCCAAGAGAAAATATAGCCCGTTTCTTCGTTTGGTTGGCAGAACAGGATCCGGTGCAGGTGTAGTACCACCGAAGGATTCTTCCAATGCCGCAAGATTTGTATTTGCAAATGTCGATGACTCTGGAGTTGGTGTTAATGCATCACGGAAGTTTGAACCATCCTTTGTGGAATCTGAAGTCATCGGAATTGTGGCCATAGTCGTCATCGTTATCGAGGAAACGTCTGCAGACTCTGCCAACAAGATCTTTGGTGAATTGATGTTCAATTCAGCAACGCTGAGAGTATTAAAAAGTTTTATCATAAATAAAGATATAAAAATAATAAAATCATAAAATTACTTGAGGAAAAAATCAGAAATGAGGAAAATATTATATAAAGGCGTATACATAATAAATTGAAATTGCAGGTAACACTCGAGTCGAGAACAATGAAAATGAATATTCTAAAATCTAAATTCATCTTTGATAAAGATTTCAATAAAGAACACTTTTCTCCTCCTCTTCCCTCTCTACTATGTTTTCTCCATTTAATTTATCGCAGCGCAGCTATATATTATGGAAAAAGAAAATATCCAAAGAAGAAACTCCAAAGAATAAAGTAGACAATATAAAAAGTTTTGTTCGCCTATCCATTGCGTGATTGGTAGCGATAATGATGACATTGAGTTACGAATCGGTTGCGTGCGAGTATATATATATATATATATATACATCCAATATTCACATGTAACATCACATGCAACATGTATTGCTTCGGAGGCAAGCACGCATTGTACATCTAGTTGACAATAACTGTGGGCACTGCAAAGGGAGTGCAAGGGGGTGCGCTTGCACCCTCTGGCTTATGAAATAAGTGGAAAAGAGGAAAATCCACAAAAAAAAGAAGTCGCGTAATATAGAATATAACTTTTGCAATTGAACAAGAAACTCAGTGCAAATATAAGGTAATTAATATAATATTTGTAATAAAACTTTGGGAAATACACTTTAAAATATCAATATTAAAACAAAAACTTGAGTTGGTCTTGGTTGCTGCATGTCCAAATTTGTTCGTCACATTACCGTTGTGAAGTAAATCATCCAACCATCCTTAAAAAGAATTAAGTTTCTATAGCTCATTCGATTGCTCATCGTTTGCACGTGTATGTATATTTTGAATTTTTATTTGCACATTTCCAATAGAAAAGTTGTTGCGGTTGGCGTTCGAATTTGAATTCTTTTGGATGCACCTCTCCGTAAGTAATTCTTACAGAACGGACGCCTATGACAGTAATGTATGCGTAAGAAAAAGACTTTATGCAAAAATCCTCTTTGATGAACATCGTTTAGATAGTTTGAATACCGAAAGATGTTCGAATTTATCATAGAATGTTAATCTGCAGTTTTATTTAGCTTTATATAAAAACCAAAAAATTTTCAAGCTAGAGAAAATTATGCTGAAAGAATAAGTATTTAGTAATGACGTCTCTCAAAATACATTAATTTAATTGCATAATCTTATTTCTCATGTTGATTAACATGTGTTAGATCCTCGCTAAACCCTAAATAATTCATTCAACCTAGAATTTCAAATTGCCCAAATCGGATATCATAAATCTCTTTATACCAGTAGGCGCTGAAAGAACTCGATCGTCATTGGTAGTAGTTTCAATGGTTTCTTTCAGATTCTGTTGTCTTTTTACTTCATTTTTTACGTTTACATTATAAGTTTCAATCATCTCTTCTAGACTCAGCGGATCCGGCCCATCCTTTAGAGTTTTTGTAGTAGCAAGCAGATTATCGGCTACTTTTCGTACGTCTGTTGCGCTTGCTTTTCCTTCCTGGACTAATCTAATTTTGTCTAAGAGTTCGTTAATCTTCATTCTCTCCCCTTCATCCTTTACACGGACCTCGTGAGGTTTGAACACGTGAAACTGGGTTGTTTTCGTTGGTTTGATATTTTCCATCTTCGATATTGTTCTCGATGTCTTGCGAGATAAGAGGCCTATGTTCTCCAGAATCTGCCTCATGTTATCTGGAACGACTTCGATCAACGATGGGCGTTCCGTTGATGCCGACATGGCCTTTTTCTGTCTGCTGTCGCTAACACCAAGTCCGAATTTCGCTAAAAATTCTTTCATATCTTCGTTTTTTATTTTAGATGTTGGCAAAGGTTTGAAGTTGGTATAAGAGTTTGTGTTACTTGTCTTCAGCGGGGACGATGTGGTTGCTACTAGATTGGATGTTTGTAAACCAAACTTTTCAAAAAGTAATCGTACATCAGGTGTTAGATTGTTCATGCCTTTCCCGATCTCTGAAACAGGATTCTCGAAGGTGTTTTGAGCATTTATCGATGATGAATCGCGCACAACAGCTGTCAGACTGGAGGAAGTTGTATAGACTAAACCGTTACTGTTAGGAATTCGAGATTTTATCTCCAAAAAATCTTTATTATTCTTTATAAATACATCTTCTACATTTGTAGCATTTTCCGGTCGAAGTCCAATCGAGGCAAGCAATTCCATTACTTCTGGACGCATTGTTGTCGTTGTTGTCGTTGTGATTTTGCGAAAACCTCCAGAGTTTAAATTGTATATATAAGTGGAATTTAATTTTTCCCTCTCACGCGCCGGCGAAGTGGAGGAAGAAGAAGAAGGTAAAGGTGAAGAGAAGGGCATTGGTGTCACGTAGATAGGATGTGATTGTTCAGCATTCACGATTTGTATTTTTTCGGATGTTACCTTTGAACTCTCTGGAATGTACTTAATTTTATTAGTCGGTGCTATATTTTCCAATGGCATTTGTGTAGTAGCAGTTGGAAAAAGCTGCTGTTTGTCGCGAATTTTTTTAAAAAGCGTATCTGGAAATTTTGTTAACATTGTGGTACTTTCTGTTGTTGGTGCGTTATATCGCCATTGGTCAACAGACAAAACATTTTCATTATATTTTAAAGGACGGGACGTCATTTCTTTTTCTCTCTCAGATTCCAAGTTAAACATTGAGATATACTTTTTCGTCTCTACTGTTCGAGGGGGGATTGTTGTCGCTAGTACTCGATTGGTACTATATACTACATAAACTTCTTTGTCTTTAATTAATGAAGAGCCTTGAAACACTGGTTGTCTAGTGGTAGTTATTTGTTTTTCAGCAATGGTCGATTGCTTTTGCAGATTTTCCAGATTAAAGCTAAATTTGATTGGCGCTGAATCATTTAGTGTCTCTTTCATAGGTACCTTCGAAGACGCTTCCGAATACGTTTCTCTGTGATTTTTATATTGCGTTTGTTCAGCGTGTTCTTCCTTTACTAAGTTTTCCTTTGGAGCATATGTTACTACAAAATTTTCGAGAAATTGTTTTTTTTTATCATGTTGCATTTCTTGCATGAGTATGTTTGCCTGTAAGTTTTTGTTTTTCCACATTTCAAACTCTTCCGGATTGGAAGAAGGATCTGCAATTACTTGAACTATTGGCGGTTTGGTATGTAGATCCTTGATGTTTTCTCTTGCGTCTTCTGCTTTGTAAGGCAAAACTACCATCAAAGCTTTTTGATAGATATTTCTCGCTTCTTCCATTGTACTTTTGTTCTGGTATGGCTCAAGATCTTTGGATGTGATATTAAAAAGGATGTCAATAATCTCATGTCTGGTGAGGTATGGCAAAGTAGAATTTTGGCGAACCAATCTTTCGACTTCGTCGATTGTTCGGTTGATCGAGCTTTCGACTTCAGTTTTTGATGGAAGATCATTGCAACGACATAAGCCGATGACGAACAGCATACAAAACAGCACAACCTGTGAAAACAATAATTATTACAACAATAGTTAATACAGGTTAAACAAAAATATCAAAGAGAGAGAGAGAGAGAGAGAGAGAGAGAGAGAGAGAGAGAGAGAGAGAAAGTGCAACGGATACAGAGAGACCAAATTTTATTATAACTGCTATGTAAATTAGATAAATGAAAAAGTTGTAGTTAATTTTATCTTTCTTTCATAAAGAAAAAAGATATTATATATTATAATCACAAAAACAATTTTTATTTCATTTCAATAAATATAATATTTAATATTTGCGGGTGTATTTAATATACTTATAGATCTGAATTAGAATATATGTATATGTATAATATATGAAAAGAAACCAATTCATAAACATTATTAATTTATAAGTGCAAAATATTAACTCCACTAATGTATAAGCGATTTATATATGTTGTTGAATTATGTTAAAAAGAAGAACGAGTTCAAGATGTATGTCAAAGTTGTTTTACATATCTATGTGTGAGCAAATATTGCAAAAAAGTCTTTACTAGATTATTGATGTCAAAGAGTATACTTGGTTAATTTTCACAATCTTGAATCTCTTTCGTAACATCACTGTCATTTTCCGATACTAATCTGTTATTTTCATTTTATTCTTTTAGATGTATGAAGCAATAAAATTGGCATGTGTGTGATGTAAGTATAAAAATCTTTTCTTGATATATTATTTTAGAATCGTTTTGAAATTCAAGATATAGGGTAAAAGCAGGGGTTATGGAATAGGCTACTAATATGGAATAGTGGCTTATTTTTTAAACAAAGCATTGCAATCTGGCGGCAATCGCTGAAAGTTGTTGCAACTGCTTCCAAACATGTCATAACAAGCAATAAACTCAGTCCGACCAAACGTTTTGTTACAATTAACATTTATTCATTTTTATGCAGGATATCCGGCAGTTTTTTCTAAAAAGTGTTCTCACAAACTGAAGGTAAGTTTTTTTAATGCTTATATTACATAGACGCTTTTAATAATGTTGCATGAACAATATTATGCAGATTAATTGCTATTTCAAACTTGTTTATTGCTACGGAAAGACTTTGTCATATGACGACATGCAAGTAATGTGGAATACATCGAGGATTGAGAATATAACTTTTTGATTCTTCTTGTGAATAATGTTTATTTTAGATGCTAATATTTATTGTACGTCATAATTTAATGATTCAAGATTTAATTTTATTCTTTATTATCCATGCGTAATAACATTCAATGATGCTTATATTTTCTGTGTTATTGTACAATAAAAATGTGAACAGTTTTCTATTTTTCTTGATCAGTTTACATAAATAAACAAATTTGGACTTCATTTATTGTGTTATTTATTACTATCAAAATTTCATCGGTATTTCATATTACATCCCATTTTTTAGACCTCTCCCCTCCATTTTCTCACTTTTTACTTTTTTGTTAATATTGACGTTGGACTTAAATTTTGGTGACTTTCGTTTATTGGATGTTGTAGTTAACATATTCCTCAAGAGTTCTGTGTAAATTTAAAGTCTTCATATGCATTTATATCGGAGTAATGTTAATTTAAAAAACGCTATTCCATAATCCCTGCTTTTATCCTATACATGTAATAAGTTTTTCTAAAAAAATATTTAAATTTTTAATAGAATCATTTATTTTAATTTAGCTTAAGACTTCTTCTTTTCTAAGAGTTCTTCTTTTCTAAAATCCATTTTAGATCATTTATAATTTATGTAAAAAACCAACAGTTAAATTTTATATTTCCGTAATTACAAAATCGTATGCAAGAAAGAATATATAATTTTCACTATTTTGTTAATATAAAACGGGCCTGCAAAATAGTGAACACTTTTAAGATGAAAAATTTTTGTGAATCTCGATAAGACGCGCTTGAGAAATACAACGACGAGTATGTATAAAAATGCAAATGAAAAATATACACTTAAAGAGTGTATATGTAGTAATAGTGTAGCCGGAAAGAGTCAACTTTCACAATCTGATATCATATAGTGTTAAAGAACATTTCGTAGTCTTTGCCATAAAATATTATAATATTTGTAAACTTAATATACTTATTGCTAGAAATGAACGTTAATATATGCAATATAACGAGCATATTGTTAAAGTACGTTGCTTTAATCTTTTTTTTGAAAAATTATTGGACAATTAAACAATCAAATGACGTATTGCTTTTTGGAGAGTAAAAATCGTTTTCAAATAGAATTCAATTATAAAGTAATTACAAATTTTTTATTACTATTACCGTTTTAATAATTTAATATTTACCAAACAACAATAACAGCTATTCGAATGTGGTTACTTCTTTATAAGAAGATAAAATTCTAATGTAAGCTTAGAATGGTATTATATGGCGATATTTCATCGTATTAATGCGACAATTATTTACAGAAGTGCAAATCTTTTATTGCACAATATTCATGTTTGCGTCGCATTTGAAAGTATTTAAATGTTGTTGAATTACGTTATTACGTTTAATAAGCCGACAAGTTGCAACGTAGTAACATTAACAGTATCCAAAATTTAAATTTCAAGAAAAAATATTTACTTTAATTTTAGCTTGAAATAATTCTGTAGTACAAGTTATTTTGAATACTTTTTGCACATAATGTAATAATGCACATGGTGTCGTACAAGAAATCAAATGTCACCAACAATATATATAAAATAATACATAAAACAATACATAAAAATGTATATATACATAAATAATACTTCATATCTTTTTGTGATAGAAAAAACGTCATTCGGTTAACAATATTCGAAAACTCACCATTATGCTAACCAATCGTCCAGACACGTAGTCGACAACTGACTGAGCGGCTAAGGCCTACTTTCAAACTCTCTCTCTATCTTACTCACTTGATTCTCTTTAACTACTCTGACGCAAAAATACGCGTCCATCTGTTCACTTTGCCAACCACACATACACACTTCGCGTGCGCGCGAGTATTAATATTAAAATACGCTGAACTTGAAAGAGACAGTGACAAAATACTTCGAAATGTAAGGATTGATATCGATGTATTAATTTAGATTAAACTTTTAGTGCTGTAAATATCTATATGCAAAATATTATAAAGATTATGCTACTTAACGTTTTGATTGTATTGAATATATATGTATAAATATTATTTTGATATAAATATTAGGTATAAAAATATATTACATATAAAAATAATTTTGTAATCACCTATTGAGCGAGATTTTGAACGATACTACATATATCAAAATGGCCTAAAAACATCAAAAACGTAAAAACATGATATATGGAAAGTTGCGTGTGTGTGATTCTTATAAAAATAGATGTTATTATTGAGTTAGAGGATATGTATAAGTATTGAGTTAGAGGATATGTATAAGTCAGTGGATATGACATTTTTTAAATTTAATAATGTCAAAAATTGTTTTGACTAGGTTGTTCTACTTTTCGAAAAATTTCAACTTACTTGCACTGTCGCTCTTGTTACTTCTCGCTCTTGCTTGCTTTCGCTCTTTCTTTCGTTCATTAGATAAATTACAACATAGTTTATCCGAAGGTGAAACAACCAATCTTTAACGTGGTATATTTTAAAAAACAAAAACATACATTTACACTTGGATAATCTTGATGGCATGACGGTATAAGAAGAAGAAAGTTTTCTTTGGATAATAGAAAAAGTCATTTCTTTCTCATATGCATATATCATGTTCCATCTATAATAAAAACGTATTATATTTTACAATAGTTTCTTCTAAATTTATTTTCACTCTTACTTTTATACTTATTTTCCTTAGAATAAATTTTGTATTATTAACACATACATTATTAAATATCATTCGATTATATCGACGTTTGGTATGCAAGAGTTACTAGTATCCTGATTACCATTGGAAAAACGCGAATCTTGTAAATAATCTATCGATTGTTGATGTAGGAAGTTATTTCTGAAGAAAAATATGAAGGAACAAGTTAGTTTTCTGTAATTCTCATACTAATAACATTATTTAGTTTTTTCGAATAAACACCATAATTGGAACTATTATTAAATTAAATTTGTATTGTTACTATTATGTAATGATATGTAGAACAGGGTTCTGAATTACTTATTAAAATTTGCTACAATGTGTCAATATATGGTATTGCAAAATGATATAATAAAATAATAGAAATTAACCAACAGTATACTTAATTATCTTCATCAGGTCCATGCAAAAATTAAATTGTAAAATATATATGTTTAATAACTTTTAATTTTATTAGCGAAAAATGGAAGTTTTATAAATTTTATAAATATTGTTTTAATTCTGCCTATCTGACCAATTGGCGTTTGCTTCAAGTGAAAAATGCAAACGAATCAAACCGTGGGTATGGTATATAAAGTGTTCGATAAGTAACGATAAAACTCTCGCATAGAGGTAGAACAGACTAAATTGAGTCGAAAAGTCCTGTACCATTTTACAATTTTCGCAATAATTAATAAGACATCAATTACTAAAAATTATCGAATATTGGTTTTCAATAATTTTTTCAGAACTCTTTAACTTTTTAGTACTGTATTTTCTTATTGGCAACAATTTTTACCGACATAAGAAAATGCGGTACTAAAAAATTCTGAAAAAATTCTCAGAACTATATAAGAAGAAAATAAACAATTTTTGTCACTCGCTGTTTTTCTGTAAAGTTTACTAGGTGTTCACCGTCGAGGAATTAAGTGTCCAGATGTTGTTTACATGTTCGTTGTCGAGGAAGTAGGTATCTAGGTGTTCGCCGTCGGGAAAATGAGTGTCTAGGTGTTCGCCATCGAGAAACTAAATGTCTAGGTATTCGCCGTCGAGGAAGTAGATATCTAGGTTTATCATCGAGGAAATAGATATCTCGGTGTTTGTTATCGAGGAATTAAGTGTCTAGGTGTTTAGTAAGACACGAAACCACAGAAGCGGATTGCTTCTGATTGGTTACGCGATTATGCGATACGAAGCAAATATGCCTCATGGGATTCCATCATTAGGATATCTAACTCGTAACTTGCATCAACCAATCGTATCAGCTATTACGCGTTATTCTAGTTGAGACAATTTGATTGACTGACGCAAGTTACATTTACACAAGTTAACTGTATGTGAAAGCAGCTTCAATTTTTGCGGAGCAGACCCATGAGCGCTCACGGATCCGCTCCGCAATAGTTGAGTCCAGATGAGTCTACTGAACGCGACTGTCGTGCTCAGTAAAAATATAGAGAATGGACTGCGCGATCCGTACGTAAGTAATGTTCAAATATGGTCGACAATAATGAAAGAGAGGGACCGTGGAAGATGTGTCATGATAACGGAAAAGTAACTGAAAAGTAACTTTTTTAGTAACTGTAACGAGTTAATTTTTAGTCTCGGTAACTTGGAACTGTAAGTTACTTTTGAAAGAAAAAAACTCTAACTGTAATTAGTTATTTTTACAAAGTAACTTTCCCAACTCTGTATATACATATACTATATATGTAATATGTATACACATATAGATGTAATTTATATTAATAAATAGCTGTTACTCAAGCTTGTGCTAAATAGATACTATTATAATATTACAGAAACAAAAGAATAAAATGTGGGCATATGCACGTGTGAGCATGCGCGCGCGAGCGCACGCGCGCGCACGCACACACACGCACACACATACACATTACAAGTGCGCTAACAATAAGTAAAAATTCGAATATCGAATATATATTATTCATACTTTTAATTACGCACACGATTTTTAATTTACAAATTTTTGATTTATGATACACTTAACATGCTTCTTGGAACTTTTCTGTGATGCATACATTATATGATGCAAAAGAGAAATTGTTATTATCTGTACCTATAAAATTTGTGTGCACATTTTCTCGCAACGTGGCGTGGTATGTTTTTATAAAATAATGTTGAAACATGAATTTGCAAATAAATTATCTCTAAAATTAAATTAAATGATCTTCTAGGTTATATATACACATATATATATATATATATACACAGTATACACAGACATAATGTAGATTTACCTTATTGCTTATTGATTGCTTCTTTCTTTGTATTGTTTTTCTTTTTGAACAAAAGTAAAGATCCAACAAAATACAAAAATCAAATTGATATTAAAAAATTGATAATACATATTATTATTGGCCGATGCCATGTTACGAAATAACAGATAAAAGGCTGATGAAACAAATGTGTTATAATTCCTTTTTATATCGTTTGTCTACAGCTTACATATTCTATGATCAATATATTGTATTTGATTGTTAATACGCTTTTAAAATTAATAAATACGTCATCAAACCAGAACAGTACTTTTTTTAAGTAAATATAATTACTGTTGCACAATTAGTTATTTCAATAATTATTTTCCTTTTTTTTTATGAAATAATACAAATTAATACATGTATGTATATAATTATGTACAAATAATGAATAATAAAATTCGACAGTTTTTCTAATTTTTATCACAGAAGAAAAGCCATAACGAATAACGTACATATATGATACCTGTACAATATAACAATTTAAACAAGTTTTTTATATTGACCAACATAGGCTAATTGTCAGTAATAAATTATTATCTTTCTCTTTAATTCTTTTCGAAAGTGTTACATTTTTATGAACGAGCGTAATATATGAAAAATTTAAAAATAGTTGTGAACGTATAAGATCGGGTGCTTAAAATTATTGCTTAATATAAAATATACAATATATAAAATATATAATAATTTAGGAAACAATAAATCGAGAAACAGATTTAGAAGCAAATAAATTAGAACAAAGAGCTTGACAAATTCTATCGTACCAAATGATTTGTCGTCTACAATGATAATTTAAGGAACAATTATTAATAAAATTAATGATAACCGATATTTGCATAGCCGACAAGTATAGAAAGATCTTTATTATATTATATCATCATAAAGTCGATTTAATATTGCAATATTGTCCATTATTTAACTGAAATAGCTAATGTGTGAATGTTTTTTACTGGCGATAGAATATCAATATCAGAGATGAGCAATAATTATTTTATGATTGTTACACATTTAATATTAAAGTGACAAAAAAGAATCTTTAAAATAACAACACGTAACAAATAATTAAACAATTAAACGTTTCGATTAGGTATACAATTAATTGTTAAACGTGAATTATAAATTTATTAAAAACTACAATTAATAATTTTCACTGTTTAATAAGCGCGTTTAATAATTAATTCAAGTAAAATAATTTTTTTTGAATTGCTCATTTCTAATAAAAATTAAACTTGTCTAAGTTTACAATAGCCCAAGATTATTAATATAATAACATTGTTGAGCATCTCATTCTTACTGTACATAGATACTAAATATTTTTATTTAATTGATTACTGTGACAATAAAATTGGCAAAAAACGATTAGCGTGGGATTGTTTAATTATGCCATCTTCGATCGTAACTGCAGCTAAGAGTTAATGAAAACACTGTATAATTCGTCGCGATTGCCAATCATTCAATATATATCGCAGTAATCATTTGTGTGTATTATCATATACGTTAAATAAGAAGTTAATGTTAATATTTCATTCTCATCTGATGACCGATGGCGAAACACAGATGCGACGTTAATCGACGATTACTGAAGATCGCATTATTTTATCCTATATTCGTATGGACTAGATTCTAGATCAGTGTTACAAATATCACGGGGACTTAAATCGATACAAATTTTATGTGATTTTCACTGAAAACAATCGCGATTAGGAAATGAAAGGTACCAATAAAGATACGCTTATTCTCAAATAAAGACTCACCATCATCATCATTTTATTCGCTATTCTAGAAAATGAGTCCTTCCAATTGTTTTTTTTTTTTCATTTATCTTTTGATCAAAGGAATTTAACATTCGTGCGCCATTTATATGAAACGAGAATTAATTGAACGATTTTTTCGAAAATGACGTTTCGTTGAAAGAACGCGAAGATAGAAACAGAAAGTACTAAATTTGTTTAACGAAAGTAACAATGATTTACTAAAAAAAAATTCTATTAAAAAGTAAATTCTGTAATACAATGTGTCCGAATAGTAAATTTCGCAATCAAAAAAGTTACATAAGTATCATAGTAGGGAAGTAACTATTCGAAATAATTAACAATAACTATCAACTCAATCATCATAACAAGAATGAAAAATAAAATAGTAAAAGTAGGAACTAAAAGTCACAACGTTGCGTTCAACATTCATCTTTCGATACAATGATAACGTAATTGAAACATAGTGTCGATTATTTACATAAAAATTAGATTCACCTCAAATCACCGAGTGGCGTTCATGATACGTTATGATATAACTCATTTCTGTATAACATATGAACATTACATATAATATTATAACAATACTGTTGTGACTTGTATCAAGCCTTTTTTGCATAGCAAAAGTTGTTCGAACGTACAACGATTACCGTTCTGAGAAAGTTTTCAATCATGTGTAGAATGGTAATTTTGTAATGTTAAAGTGACGACGTCGATGAGAAATCAATGGCGCAACTGGCCAAAAATATGTAATAGTAACAATTATAATTATGTTAAATTTTTCTTGATATCTATTAAAGAGATAATGAAATTAGCAAAAAATTACATACTCTTTTGACAGATGTGACTAAATATAAGATTATTAAATAGAGAACGTATGTTATAATATATCCATGCACCACAATCCTACAGTTTTATCATTGATATAATCAATTGAAATTCATAAAGGCAATTTATAAATTAAGATATTTAGAGAAAATATATGTAAAACATTTGTAATTTGCAGAATTATATGTAAATCAATACTCTAATAGAATAATATCTTATAGTTTATAATTTAGGTATTCAGCATTTTAGTTATGATGTAGATGACTGTAATGCCAGCCAATTGGAACTTAATCGACATTAAAATCGTACATTTGTTGGAACGTACAGATCGAGCAATCTTCTTCTCATTGATACTGACTAGTACCTATAGGTTTGATTAATTTTTAAAACGGTTGGTTGGATTAATTAATTTTTAAAACGGTGCTTCTGGATCACTCTGTATCTGTCTCTTTCATTTTTAGTAATATATAATTTTTACATATTTTATTTTATTTTAGTTATTTTAACACTATAATGAAATGCATTGTTTAATTTTCTCGAATAACTTTCTTGAATAACAAATAACAAAAAACTTAATAACAAAAACGACATTTTAATCCTCTGCAAACCAGGTGGAAAATCAATATGAATCATATGTGGGTATATCTCATACTCCATGCTATACTTCATCATAAATACATTACAATTTAGTATGATCGGTAACAAAGCATTCTTCACCTGCATGAAACCGGCAACATACACGCTGTATTTTTTAAGAAGTTATACAAATTTATCTTGCTGGTGTATGTCACACCACCTGGGAGGGTTCACAAAGGGTTAACAATAGTAAAATATATTTAGGATCATTGTGAATATATTATCATTTTGAATTAAATTAATAAATAATAAATTGAATTATATAAATTAAATAAACATATACGATTACTTTTATATCTATGAGTGAGTATTTTCATTATATCTAGATCATTCTATTGTCATAGAATCGATCACTTAGCATACACACACACACACACACACACACACACACACACACACACACACACACACACACACGCACGCACGCACGCACGCATGCACGCACGCACGCACGCACGCATGTGTGTACACATATGCGTATACACATATGTACTTTTATGTCATTGAATTATTTTTATCGTCGTGATCAAATCACAAAACGTTCGGTAGTAATTCAAAATAATCAAATCAGATTGTTTCTTAAAAAAAGGAAATTATTGCAAGAATTATTGTAATGTAAAAAGGAAAACTAATTTTATCACTAAAGTCGTGAGATTTAGATCAAAAAGAGGCCATCAAAAATGGGAAAGAATTATATTATTAAATCTTAGATTTTTAAGAAAATACTATATATTAAGGGATTTATACGGGATCAACCAGACTCTCTCATGGCTCACGCTTTTCAAAATTATATTCATTTAGCTATCTTACTAAGATATTCGCAGAAGCCGTACGTTTCTTTTCTTTCGAAGTATTAAGCAAAGTTCGTTCATCGGAATCTCCTACGTTCTTCCACAGGTACGATTTTATTGATCTTACGAAACACGACACACTTTGACTACGAAAGCTTTAAAAATCTAACTTTGGCAATATGACATAATCTATATATGTATACATACTTGTTTCCAACTTTGCAAGATATATTTAGTATATTCGCATGTATTTATAGTCACCGTGAAAAAAAAACGGTGACTCTCTTTTTATCCTCTTCATTTTCATTTATTTGGCGAAGTGTTGAATAATATCTCGATATGATTATGTTTGCGCGTGCGCATTGTATTGTGTGTATGTATAGTTATGTTTAAATTGACGCACGCGCGTATTTATATATATAATACATATGTATGAGTGTTGTACATAGATGCGTATTTTTTGCACTCGCTTTTAGAATCTTGGGAACGTAGTTTCGTCTCAAAGACTGCTGCCAAATTCACTCGATCTTCGTCGATCAATGTGCTTTATGTATGTTTCTGAGTATATGCTCTTGGTGCGATCGTCGTATCTAAAACAAAATTAAGCAAATCGAGTTATTTCAGAAAAATCAATGTGAACAGAATTGTTTATATAATTTAATTGCATAAAGGTGCAATTTCATGCAGCGAAGGAAAGCTGGCTTTTTACTCCCACTCCATCAATTTTCGTATACAGCGAAATTACGCTCAAAGTTTGATATTGTTCAACTAATAGTGAACATCGCTGAAATACATGACATGTCACGTCATGTTCATGGAATCGTATGGCTTCCAAGATTAATTTTGGGAGCGAAGCAAAGAAAAAGCCATGTTCGCTGCAATTTTTGGAAATAGGTGTTATCCAATACTTTTCTTTTTTAATAATTGTATATTAGCAATTGTAGCGGTATGCGTCGCCTCCGAATCTTTGCTGCAGCTGCTATACGAATATATTCTTTTATACACTCGATGTATTCTCATTTTCGTAATCCATTTTTATTAAAAGAATTAAAAGCTAGCGAAAATAAATGAGTGTATTCGTTAACTTAAAGCCAGCGAAGATACACTTCATGAAAAGGAAGCAGGAGAAAAGCGAACCACTTTCGAACGCTGCTTTAATTTTGGTGGAGTGGGAGTAAAAAGCCAGCTTTCTTTCGCTGCATGAAATTGCACCTTAACTGTAAATTATTTCAAGAAAGTTTATGAAGATAATTTGATATTTTAACAAATCTTTTTGCTAGATGAACTAAGTATAAACTTAAATTTGTATAATACATAGACCACCTTGTATACAATAAATGAAAAATACATTTGCGCATTCTACATCTTTATATTAATTATGCATTAAAAAAATAAAAGTCAAATAATTGTTTATTCGATACAATAATATTGTAGATATGAATGAAACGATAAATTATACATAAATCTTTTTACCAAGACAAAATTAATATGGAAGAAATATGGATGAGGAGATAACCCATAAAACACATAGCTTCTATATTTATATATATTGTAACATTAAATGTAAAGAAAATATACAGAAAAATGAACTTTTCTTTATTTGTTTGTCTTGTGTATTGAACTGCTAATATATCAGATTTATGCAAGTTGATCTGAATAGATAGATTAAGTTTTAGTTTTAATTTCCGTTAAAAAATCAAGAAATTATTATATTTTAATATTACGCGCGCGCGCGTGATATTTTTCAAACAAAACCAGCGCGTATAAAAATATTCGTTGTGTAATGAAAAGGTAAGGTTTTCGTTTAATATTCCTTGATTCCCGTATAGTTGTCAGTTTAATCGTCGCACATTATCGCGGATGCAGCTCGTGCGAGATACGCAGTATATGTAATTGAACAGAATAATAGAGTAATTGGTGCAGGGAATGAAAATAGAGATACATGACGCCATACATCCACACGGATTAAATTAGATTTAACTTATGAGTTTAATGATCATTTCTTAGAACTACAAATGTAACGCCTTGGTCATAAATTCGAACTTATACCAAACGCCCTGCGTATTTTATTTTTTGTTCGTTCCACTATTTCCAATGCAAAACATAATTATTTACTATTAATGGCAATAAAGCATTGTCAATGGTTATATTGACACACAAAATACAATAATATAATAATGTCAATAAATAATATTGTTGCACTCCAATTTCCATAACATTTTGTATAACTTTTATGTGACGAATTGATTCAAACATAATTAATTTCAGTTGCATATCAGAAAAATCAATATTCATTATTCAGAGATTACTTTTAATATCAGTTTCAACATACAACATGCTATCGTAATACCTTTTCTAATCAGATTTTTAGACGAGTAATTTCTACATTCATTTTTAATTAATTGTCTAATATTTTTTTCAAAGTTAAATATGTTTTTGTTGTACATATGTGGCAATATAATATCATGATACTGATGACATAATAATATATGATACCTTATTTTAATGATTAAAAAATAGATAGAAATGCACACATGTGATTAAATTTTATATTATTATTAAATTTAATAAAAATGTTATGTAAATATATAGAAATAAACATATCGAAATACAAAATAAATAAATAATTGCCATTTCAATTAATCGATTAATAACTGGGTAACAATTACGACTTAATAACAGTTACAAAGTAGCAGATACAAAAATACCGCTCATCTTTATACATATATTACGGATTTGAATGTGTACGTAACTCCTCATTAAATTTATTGCGTTCATTGATTTTTATTTTGAAATTTACTGAATTCTTTATAATCTTAATGTTTTATGTTGAATTGCAGGGTTACGTAAGTTAACTCTTTTTTTTAACTAAGTTAAGTTAAAATTAACAACCTTGAAAATTTAACTTAGTTAAGGTACAAGATATCCTATAATAAAATTAATTGAATTGAAAGTTAAGTTAATAAAAAAAATAAATGAAAAGTTAAAAGTTATATTTTTTTATTTCATGATTTCAAGATTTCAGTCTTACAAATAACAAATATACTCTTTATTTAGAAACATACTCTATATGAATATTTTGTTTACATATACTTATTAAAAAGAAATAAAGGCACTTCGAAATTTTTATCGGACATATCTCCTCGAAGGTTGTCAAAAACGAGTCGAAATGTATTTAATTAACTTCAAGAAAGTTCAATTAAAAGTTAATAGGTACCAATAAAATGTAACTATATTAAATTAAAAGTTAAAAGTTTAAAATGTAACCAAATTAAGTTCAAATTATTTAACTTTTTAACTTTTTAATTCAACTTCTAATTTTTTAAGTAGGCATATTACCCAATCCTGTTGAATTGTTAACAAAATCTTAATAAAATAATACTGAAAGTGGATCAATTGATATTCAATATACAATTCTCAATATAGTACATATAAATATAATTATTTATACAAATTACAATATCAAGGTTCAAACTCCTCAAAATTCAAACAAAGATGATTATCAAGTTGTCAGTGCGCAAATCAAGAAGTTATTTTTACCTAATAAAAAATCTTTAATAAAAACATAAGTATATGCAAAATCGTACATTTCGGCTCAAATCCTCAGCATAAACCTTACACGTGTAAAACACAGACCGTCTTGAAAACTAATTAAATTTCGCGAACTACAACGTCGCATTGTTACATAAAATGTTATTTATTCTGGTCACAATTGTAGGAGGAAAGAGACCCATCCTTAGCGCACTCAACCAATTCCTAAGCTCGATGGAAAGAATTGTGTGTATCTTAACTCCAATAATTATTTATTAAAATTTCGGTAAAAAGTTTCTATCAGGGTCATTTTAATTAATTTTGAATGTGTTTCAAAGACAACTTTAATTTATCGAGTAAGTAACATATAGTAGTAAGATAAATAAAATTTCAATAAAGTTTCAAAAAGAAAAAGTGATAAAATGAAATGCATACCTTAATCTGTCAGACCAATTCGTACCTGAGGGATGGTCGACGAAAATCCAGTGCTTCGAGATCCAATGGCTCTCGTCTACAGAGCGAACAGAAAGCGCACTGCAGGGTATTTTTAAACGCTTCTCGAAAGTCGCGATTAAAATATGCATAAATCAATGGATTTAATGCTGAATTCGTATACCCAATCCAAAATAGAATCGCAATCACGACGTCGGGACACGGACAAGTCTCGCCGCAAAGCGCTGTAATGACGTACCTGACAATTAAGTTAATAATTATTTATGTGCATAAATATTAAAAATACAGAAACAGAAAATTAAATTTTAATTCAAACTTTGAAAGAAATGGAAAATGTGAGAATTAATTTATTCAAGTTCAATGCTTATTTTAAGTTTCTGTAAAATTATTCTGTTATTTTGTATTTTTAATTTAAAATAATTTCCATAAAAAAATAAAGTTTAAATATTTCAATTTTCTTTAATTTGTTATTTATAGAAAAATTAGAAAAAATACACTTTACATAAAAAAAAAACAAATTAAAAGTTACTATATTCTTTATAATTTTGTTTAAAAAAAAATTAAATTTTTAAACTGAAATTAAAAATATTCTTTTCCACTTTAAACTTATATTTTCAATAATATTAGTTACAAAATAATGAATTTGATTCAATATATAAATTCTCTCTTTTCGCTTTCTCTCTTTCTCTCTGTCTCTCTCTCTCGTTTTCTTACTTATTTATCCTCATTTGTCTTTTACTAGAATCAGTATGAAATAAAATTAAAATATCCATTTTAATAAAAAAATTAATTCCTCTTTTACAATCAGCTTTCGTAGAAACTTTAAATTTGTTCTATTTAATATATGAAAAAATGAATTTTCTCATATAATTATCACATTTTTGATAGACAATACACGTTGAGATAACATGGCTATCATATTTTTGATAAATGATACACATTGATATATTAGATAATTTATGTTGTTATATAGTTAAAAGTTATTTTGTCTCAAAAGTAACTTCATTCACATGTTTCTGATTTTTGTAATTGGTCTTTTTAAAAAGAACTTTACATGAGAAAAAAATGTTTTAGTACATTTTTGACTTTTTATATGATTGAGAATCATAACTTCTCCAATTTTATTTTATTTCATAATAATAGATCACTAAACAATTTTATTTACGTGAGTTAAGCATTTTACCAATATAATCAATTATACATTAAATCAAATATTGATAGATCTAACTGAATCTGTCGAATAAGGAGAATAATCTATTATGATTAAGAATATATAGTAAAATTAATTAATTTTTAGCAATTTAGCACATTAACATGTAATATTTTATTAAGTTAGTTGTTAACAACACACATACCAAAGAAAAAATGGTAACCAGCAAAGGATGAAAGTACCCATAATGATACTCAACGTTCTTGCTGCTTTGTGTTCTCTTTTCATCTTCATTATATGTTTATCTTTTGTCGGTGTGTGTAAATGCTCGGTGTTTATTTCATTTAAAGTCAGAGTTTTTGACGATCCAGCGCTATTCAGTTCGCCATTTAAATTATTAAGATCTTTACTCGGTCTGTGACTGAGCAACATGGCATTACCCATTCTGCTGTGCATCTGCTTCTCTTGTTTGTTAGCCTCTTTGAATATGGCAAAATATGTGACCGCCATGATGGTACACGGTATCCAAAAGGATATGCTTGATGACAGTATAGCATATATTTTGTTGACTTTAAATTCGCAGAGCTCTGGATGCTTGTGCCTATGCATACTGTTTTCTTCCGTAGTGTACCAGCCGTAGAAGATTGGCACGAAGGAAATGATGGCCGGCGACACCCAACAGGCTAGTAGCATAAATGCCACTACTCTCTTCGTCATGTTGATGGGATATTTGAGTGGCTTCACAATCGCATAATATCGATCTACTGAGATGCACATTAGATGGAGTATTGAGCTAGTGCTAAAGTAGACATCTAAAGAATTCCAGACGTCACACATGAAATAACCGAAAAGCCATTTGCCGGTCACCTGCACGCTAGCGTTGAAGGTCATCGCGAACATCGCTACCAGCATATCCGCCAGTGCTAATGAGACCACAAAATAGTTGGTAATAATTCGTAGCTTTCTGTGCCGTATCACGGACACCATTACCAGCAAATTACCGAATAACGCCGTGGTGATGATCGAACCGAGGATACAGATCTTCACGATTGTTGAGGGCCTGTCTAACCAATTGACCTCCATGGCGTTCACCTCAGTATTATTGGCATGAGGATTCTCCTCGATCGAAGTGACATCCAATAGCGATGTCACGTCGAACGAGGAGATCTCCGTCGGATCGAATGTCGTTTTTGCGGTCATGCTCGCACAATGACGGTTTTCGCCACTGTGCGTTGATCGTTCTTTAATTTCTCTTCTTGGTCGAAGAGTTATGTAGGAAGATGATATTAAGTGATGGAAGTTTCGACTAGTTGACGCACTTGACAGACGTTCATCTTTGATTCGAGCAACAAGAAGACTATTTTTCCACGTTTTGGTCTTGAGTTTGTTTGCCAGCGTAATTGGTAAGGTTAACGAGATTTACGAAGAGATTTATTCGAAAGGAGCGTCTCGTAATAAAGCTTTGGTGATGCCATCATATATTTACTCTTCAGAATCTGTAAATAAAAAACAGAAAAGCGTTCTTAAGAAAATCAAAGAACTTTTTTAATCTACTATTGCAATATGCAAGCGAGTAAATGTAGGCGTTTGTAAATATATGAAAATATTCTTTTCATTAGGAAATTAACTGCAAGACATATGTATTTAATTTAAACGAGACATAATCTAGCATAAAATTTTATGATAACAATAAATATTTTGTTTCAAAATATCCAAAATATTCCATTATTTGTAATGTCATAAAATTATTTAATACATGCAAAAGATAAAATTTAAAATATATAATAATTAAAGATTATAAAATTAAAAAAAATTGTATTCTGTTATAAATTTTATAATTGCCCGGGAAAAAATATAGTATATGTGGACATATTTTATATATAATTATATAGGGTAACTCCGGCATATACGCCGCACCTATCAAAAACTTAATTTATTAAGTATTATTTATTATGTTTAAAATAAACGAACTATATCAGTAAAAACTTTGTACTGTCTACTACTATGAAAAAAATATTAGAAATCTGAAATATATATATTTATTTTTCGTATTAAAAAATAAACTTTTTGAAACCCTTGCATTTTTGTCATATATTCTATAGGGGTGAGATATATGGCTACTTATAGGGAGAGGGAGGGGTATGTACAGCTCATGAAAAATTTACAAATAATACGTAAAATGACACAATAACTTATAAAATGCGTTTATAAAGTTTTATTAAGGAATAAAAATGATAAATATGTATATGAAGTAATAAATAATAATTACAATCTTCCTACATATATTAGAAATGTTATGACAAGAGGTACATATTTCATGTAATGCGTTTATTGCATTTAGTGCACTGATTTCAATCTGCGCACTTTGTATGCTTTGGGCATCCCACCCGCTAAAAATGCCGTATATCCCAAACAGGTGGAATATACGAAGCAAAATCCTAGCGAAGCAAAACGGCGAGTAATAAACGAGCGAATTCTTAATTTATAGTATTCTCAACCTATATTAATTGTTAACTTGGTTGGAAAGATAATGCGTTCGAATTTCTAATGACAATTATTTGTTAAACTTGTAGGAGAATGATATGATCGAATTTTAACGATATTTTTATGTACTAAAAATTGTTTTCAAGATGACTTAATAATGGTCGAAACGTCTATTATTATATTTTATGGTAAATAAATAGCACTAAAATTTTATTCGCAACAAAAACCAGCGTTGGCCTTATGTTTTTTCTTTAAATTGAATTATTTATTCTTGAAGTCGTTATTGTATTATTGTATTAATATTATTATATATAATTGTATATAAAATATGTCAATTTTTTATATAATTATATATGAAACATTTTTTCCTGGATGTTTTATATTTAAAATAGCTAATATTACTAATATCTCTGATATATTAAATAAAACGAAGATTGAGAGGGGGGAGAAATATGTATTTGTTTTTATTAGATAAAATTCTATAATTATATCTGTGATACTTCTATATAATATAAAATAGATAAAGTACTTTTTCACTCAAGAAAAAAATTCAATAACTGATATTGTATGATAAAATAGAAAGTACATAAAAAAATAATTTAAAATACCATTATATAAGAAAGAATATTATGTAACATTTAGACAGTTTATCTTTTACTAATTTATTGTTCAAGAAATATTATAATTTGAACAAATTCTTCAATAATATCAGATACAATACAAATTAAAGAATTTTTCTAAGAACTTTAAGCTACTTAAATTAAAGCTATGTAATATAATTTATTACTTAAATTTACTTTAAATACCTATATAATTATTTAAAGTAAATTTTTAAAATATCGAGGAAGAATTTTATATAGGATGTTCCGTGAAACCGACAAGCATTGCTACTTTTCTTGGGAACGAAGGTATATAAGAACTGTTTTGTTTAAAATGATCATCGATTTCGTGACAGAACACTCCGTATAAGAAGAAATAAAAGCTGTTGAGAAAAAAAGAATTAGTGTTTAATGTGCGCGCGCGCACGCACGCACGCACACAAAACATACTTATGTGTAAAATATAAATACATTTAAATAAGTATTATATATGTATAAAGTAAGAATAAAATTTGAAATAAAATATATAGTATTTAAATATTTGTACTGTAAATTCGTTAATTTAAAATAAAATTTATATATATTTTAAAACTTTTCACACTCAACTCTATCATTTCTCTAGATGATTTGCTCAGTTTGCTCACAATTGTGATGTAAATCATAGATACTGCACAATTCATAATTAAACTTGGATGCAATAGACGATTCATAAGCAAGCCTTCGGCATTATATAGATTCTTCAATTGCTATATTCCTTCGAGATTCACATATCAGCTGGTACGGCAGG
>NW_017257381.1:657756-668554 GCF_001594055.1 Mycetomoellerius zeteki | reverse complement strand
TCTTTCCCTGTTTCTTTTTTCCTCCCCTACACCTTTCTTTGTCACTGTTTTTCTTTCTCTTTGCTCTTTCTATCTTTTTCTCTAGCATAGTAGTTGTGTAACGACAGTGTTGTGTCAAGTGCACTCTCGTCGAGCCTATGTAATTTATGATCCGCTATTTTTGCGGTATATTTAGGTCAATTATTCCAGCAGTAGCGGCGGTCGACCATGAAGAAGACTGGGAGAAAAGCTATCGTTCAAAGATGCCATTTTTATTTTTCAATGAACCGATAATGCTAATATTGTCGAAATCAAGAACGGTGAAGAAGCGAGAAGTATACGGATTGAAGAAAAATAAACTGTTGTATTATACATAAAAAGACAATACTTATCAATTTGTAAAGATAAATAAAATTTTAATTAAAGTGGATATAAATATATCATAAAAAAAATGTAACCGTAATACATAGTTTTATTTTAACTTTACTTATAATTTGATTTTTACGATAATATTTTTCTTATTGTATAATTATTGTAGAACAGTTTTTGGCGATGAAGAAACTCTGCGTGCCCTAATTACAATAATTTACGTTCTTTTCAGTGTAATATCTCGTTTTTAGCATAAAATAGAATAAAAGAGGATATAACTATATATCGGTTTTATATAAAAAAAATATTTAAAATGAGAGAGAGAGAGAGAGAGAGAGAGAGAAATAACAAATGGTAAGTACAATTTTTATACAATTCAATATATAATATACAGATATGTTTTTTTCTTTTAAGTTAGAAATTTAATTAGAAAAATGCTTTATTTACATAAAATTTGCAGTTTACCTTTTCGAATAAATTGTCATCGCAGTAATATAATTTAAACAAGAATTTGTGCAATTATACAATGGTTTAATTGTATATATGAAAAGGTAAATACAATACATAAATAAACGATACTGTATGTATAATCGATGTTATTAAATACAAATTTAGATTTACACATGAAATACTTACTGCGATTACTAATGCAATGTATTAATAAAAATCAACAGGTGGTACGCAAAAGTAATAAAGACAAACAATTTTTATTTAAATGCTAGATAATATATATATATATTATTTTATTACATGGATATCAATCGGTTATCTTAAATACGCCTTTTTTCATTAGTGTACATTTTGTTTTGTGTATAAAGGCACATATAGGGGAAAGTGGGGGAACTGTGCGCAGCGGGTAATTGTGCGCATCCTGATTTGACTTTTCCAATAGATGAAGAATCACCGTGGAGAAAAAAAATTTTTACGCAGGTCATTTTCTTAAGATATAATTACAAAAGATACGACATAAATACGTTGCTAACTAGAGAAATACAAAAGAGTGAAATCATATCTTTTCTTGTTATTTTAGCGTTCAGAAAATAAGATAGGTGGATCCGTATTTTTTATTTGTTTGTTTAAAGTTGCATATGTTATTAAAGTACATTATTATGTGCGTCTTTTGAGCTGTAATTTATTAAGTATGGTTAAGAAGTAATCGTATTTTATATCGAGTCAGGTCATAGCGGGCAACTGTACGCAAGCGTTTTGAAATGCGCACAATTACCCATCTTTCATATACTATATAACTAGCACTAATTTTTTCGTTTCTTCTTTACATTACTATTTTATTTTATTTCTGATTTCTTTGTTCAACATCCATAATTCATTCATTTCCTGCGACTTTTGCTTTGCGCAAAATTACCCAACCCATGCACACAATTACCCGACGCGCGAGAAATTTTTTCGCTTTTCCGTTTTTTCCTTTTTGCCAAACAATCTTATTGAATAAAAATCTATTCAATATGAGGATACGTAATGGTAGAAGAATGTTTATAGTATCTATTTCCATACTTATATCGCTTTAAATTTGGAAAACCATTCCAAGACAATAAATTTCCCTTAGATGCGCACAATTCACTTTTCCCTATACCTAGCGAACGAATAGCGAGCGCGAACATTCGGATATTCGCGTTCATGTTCGTTCGTACTTTTTTCTTGTATCGAATACGGGTCGAACACCCATTCGATCTTGATTCAGTATTTGGATAACTGTTCGCTGTAACTTTGCTTGAGACAACTGATATTTTTACTTGTAAATCACATAATTACATGATTAAACTTGTGCAGTAAGTATACCATGCAGTAATATACCATATGAAGAATAGAAACCAGAAGAACGAACTTATATGGACGCTACAGCATGTTAATATAGAAAAGGTTATGGTGATTCAGGCGACAGTCAAACAGCGAACACGTAATTTGCACGTCTACATCGCGCACGAATTGTCTTTGATGTACCGCTTCATAAGTCGAACCGAGTCGAACGCGAATCGAATGTTCGATTCTCAATAACTGCGATCAGCAGAAAAAGCAACTGTTGTAAAATTCTTTAATATGATTGGTCTTGCCCTTAGTCCCTCACTGGATCTAAATGTATAAACCAATCATATTCAAGAATTTTACAACAGTTGCAAAGCTGCTTTTTCTGCTGAATGCAACTATTTGCTTTGACGTAAACATCTGCTGAACGCAACCAACGAATATTCTCGTTCACTGTTCGTTCGGTGTTCGTTCGCTGGGTGTATACGCGGTTTAATAAAAAATAGAGAAACGTAAGATTGATGTGATAAAAAAACTGCATTTTTTCCCTCTTTCTTATTCTTTCTATCTAATTAAATGACGTAAACAAATGTTACAATAATAGTGTGCTACAAAATTGCCTTATTAGAGGATTGCACAGAGAAACTGTTGGTGAATATTGTTGCACTGTCTGAGCAGAAACATTATAACCATTTGTAGATATTATAACCATTCTACTAGGTATTGGTACAAGTGCAGTAAAATAGTTATTTTCCAATAGTTTTGAAAAAATTCTATTTAAATAAAAAATTCTACGTATATAAATATACGTACCTACGAGAAGGATAGGAATACATATCTCGTTTATGTGATAAAGAATCATCGCATCACGTAACGATGCCAAGCATGTTAATCGCATACAGGCGTCTATTGAATATAAGTAGAATTCTCGACGCTAAGGCTGGCCAAGGGCAAACCTCACAGAATTCGAAAGATCGGTGATGAGTTGGCCTCGTATTTTATCGTCCTCAGTATAATGAGAATTTCTCGCATTTTCGAGCGTTTGTATCGGTGCTAATGCAATTTCGTAGTCGCGCATAAAATCTCATAAAATCTCATCAAACCTCTCATAAAATTAATAAATTGGAATATTGTCGTCAGAACTCTACACCAATTGAAAATGCTTAAATTTATAGGTAATAATTTACAATATTATTATATATGTATACGTTTCCACGTACAGGGGAGTCGAATAGTTTGCATGGGCAAACTGTTTAAACAATTTAATAAGCCTAAAACACAAAAATAAAAAATACTTAAGTCATAAAGAGACTATTATATTAAATATTTTTTATTATTTTTATCAAATATTCTACTTTTTGTTTATAAATTATCTATATTGCAATTTAATTTACAAATTGTTAGTAATTTGATAAAAACATTGAGATGTAAAGAGTATTGTCAAATTTACTCCTTTTTCTAAATATATGTATATGGGTCATTCCACGTCAACTCGGCCATCACCCTGCCCAAAACTATACGCAATCAAATGTAACTTATAGGATTGCTTCAATTACGAAGCGATTATACTCAGCAGTAGTCATTTTTATTTTTAAGTCTAACGTATCTTGAAGATATAGAAGTCTACAGTTGAGTAGATTTTGCGTATAAGAAATGACTGGCAGCATGAAAATAAGATAGCATTCTCTATACAGTGTTGAGGTGCAACTCCCAATTTTCTGTTTTCTCTGCTTCAACAAATTGTTTGATTAAGGTAACCATGTGAAAATATATTGCACCCAGAGTTTTGCTGTTGCTCTATTTTTTTCAATACGATTCAGCGTTTCTGTGAATTTTAATTCCATCTTCTCGAAGAATTCCCCTTTAATTTGGTTAAAAAATAATGGATTGTTAATATCTGAGAGAGCTTTGTTAATTTCAGTACGTTCTTCTATTGTAAATTCCACTTCTGAAAATTATAATTTTAGCCAGCACTACGTGAGCTAAGATATGTTCTCAATTCTCTCCAATAAGTATGACCAGCTAACATTTTTTCAATTACGTAGTTGCATATGCAACACTGAAAAGATCTGCCAATCTACTCCCATCCCTAATATAGCCGATTGCACCCGTAAATGACATTAAGAGGTAAAAACCACCAAGTCTAACAGTGATCGTATTTAATTCGGAGTTTTCATTTGCTGAAGCTATAATATCACGAGCCTTGATATACAATGGCTGATCAAATGTAATAAAACATCTGCTTTGTCCTATGACCTTGGTTTTTTCTGTAGCAACTAAGAGAGTAGTGTATATGGTGTCATAGTTGCTTGGGGGTTGAATTTATAAACGGAAGATACAAAATGCGTGACTTTGAGTACTCCAAGTGTGATGTAGCGCGTTCCATAAAACTATTTCATCCTCAAATATTAGACATATTGTTTGACTTACTATGCAGCCAAAAAAAATCGCTTGATGTGAGCTTCACGTCATTTGAAACAGGATTTATTGTATTCAAGTCTTTTACGGTTATGGTTGACAGCCCCCCGACACTACTCTTCTGGAATGGCTTCAAGGGAACATCAAATTGTCCAATATCATAAGCCTTTGGAATTTTATTCTTTGGAATTCTAATTATTTCTCCATCTGAAAAAATAGTTGTTGCGGGAATAACGCATTGTATTAAACCCATTGCATGGAAAGTACCCAAGCCATCTATAGTTCCAATATTTACATTTGCATTATCACCTACGTGTTGAACAAAAGGAGTTGAATTGTGTATTATTGTACTTTGAGGATGAAATAAAACTGATGCTTCAAACGACGTTGTTTCCTTGTATGAAGCACAAAATCCGAAAGCTGACAGGAATTCCAAAAGATCTTTAGAACCTTTGGAACTCCTGTTTTCTATTTAACAATGCTCCAATACCGATCAGAAGCGGCGAAAAAAATGATTTTGGTCTAACTGCCGTTATAATTGCACGAGCAATTGTTATAATTTTTGTCATCCACTTGCTGTCATCCTCACGTTTGTTTTTCATAATAATAGCACTAAGAAAAACCATCAAAGTTTCAAGAATGTCAGTTTCAACATTAGTCAAAAATTCACTCGATGCAGGATATTTTTTTGTTTCGTAAATTTTTGATCTTATAATTTTGTGTAATTATATCTGCAGCCGTTTGGACTATCCTCATTCGCTCCAAATTTGGATCAGATTGTTTGTGAACACATCTGTTAATATTTTATAACCAGTATCCACGAAAAGAAATAATGGGTTCTGTATTCCGTTTTGATGAGATAATGACGTCTTCTCCATAGCGGTTTTCTAATTTTTGAATTATTATCCTCAGTGACCAGAATACCCATCTAGTATTTCTAATAATGAAAGCTGACATTCTTCACGAAGTCCATCACAGCAACGACGCTTTCATCTTCCGGTCGACCTACTGCACACGTTGACTTCGGAGCCAAAAAACGTCTGAGACAAGAGGCGTGATATCTGGCTACAAATGGAAAATGAATAAAATGCGATTTTGAAACAATACTAATTAATAATTTTGTCTATTAAGCAATAACGTAAATAACAACATACCTTCAACTGCTACTAAATCAGTATCCATTATTCTATCCAGTACTGAAGGCCATTATACTTGAAGAAATATTTACCTAACGAAAAATATGTATAAAACCTTTTTTGTAAAGAATTTTATAAGTTTTAATTTTATATAAAATCATTTTTTCCGTAAAATTGAAGGAAAACCAATAAATCGGCAAAAAACTGATTTTTCATCCCTTCTCTCCCCTTGGAGACACAGTTCTCGCTGGAGGGGGAAAACTTCAGAATTTATTAATAACACCTTAAATAACTGTTTTATGAAAAAAAAAAACCTTTAGTCTGAATTATTTTCAAATTTCGGCCTAAATTTCGTCTTGGCGCCTAGCCTATATATTATAGATTAATTTGTATTTTAATTAAATTAAATTTTCAACTTTAACTTAACTTAGTTTAAAAAAAAGTTAACTTACATAACCCTGATTTTAAACTACATCTTTGGCTACATATTAATAAAACTTTTATAAAAAAATATATTTTAAACACAAACATTCACTTCGCAGGGCAGAACAATGCTTCTTTTTGCTAAATTCGTTCGTTTCGTGCAAAAACATGTCGAATGAACCTAGTTTTATCGAGATTGAACGTGAGGGAATTAAATTTATAACATTTACCACTGAGGTAAATCTCTTTAAAGGAATGAAATATTGAGTAAGTACTATAAGAGTCGTCACTAAATGAATCCTACAGTCCCACGCCGTGGTTAGCTTACTATCCCCATCCGTTCATTTTTTAAAAACATTAACGTATACGATAACAAAGACAGATAAACAAAAAACCTGTTGGACTTTATTAAGTAAGAATTACACTTACTATCTAAATATAAATTAAATATCTCAGACAATCATATACGATTGTAAGACAAAAACTTTAAGAATAAAAATGTTTACTTAGATATACATTTTTTTTAAATTGTAGCAGAACTTCTATCGTAGATGTGTTCGCAATGAGATGTTACAGCAGACTGAGCGGCAGTTACTGCTGCGTGCTCACAATCAGACACGTTTATGCGGGTCTCGCGTGTTTTGTTTTTAATGTAGCCTCGATTATTCTGTTTACCCCTATAGTCTACTGACCCCGGTCTCCTCTACTCTTGTTTTTGCAATAAAAAATAGGGTAATTATAACGAATAGAGGAGCCCCCCCCATGACCTCGACATATGTTATCAAGGTCATGACTGAGTAACCTCCAACAGGTTTTGGCCGTCGCTCGTTATTCGTTAAAAAGTTATTAAGAAGAAAAGTTTAAAAAAATAACGTCTCTTTTCTATTATATAGAACAAAAATTCTCAGCTTTAAAATAGATTTCCTGCTTTAAAAATAAAAATTTTCTTTGAAAACATTATTTTCTTATATAATTTTTGTTTTTATATACTATAGTAACGCATAGGGGCATCCGACTTTCCACGCGAAACGACTTTCACCCCACTTCTTCCCCTGCTTTAGGGGCGCACGACTTCCGCGCGAAGCGACTTTCACTCTACCTCCCTCTCTAAAGTCACTGTATTTATAAAGTATCGTAAATTTACATCCATTTTGACGCGAAACGCGACCATTTCAAACTCATGCATTTGTATATACGTATTTTATTTCGGAAAATGAAGCCGTCAAGTATGTAAATCAATGTTTCTTAATTGTAATTAGTTTATTCATAAACAAAAAGAATATATACGAATGCTTAATTTATGTACTGCTTTAGTTTAATATGGATTTATTTGTTGTAGAAATTTAGTGCATAAAAGTGCATAGAGGGACATGTAAGTACAGTTTAAAAGATGAATCATCAACCACCATGCTTGAAATTATGTACTTCTGCCCAAAATGTGCACTTCCGCCATTTTGACGGGACATTTCTAAAATCAATTGCGGTACTTTATAAATCTAGTGACTTTATCCCTCCCTGTTTAGAAACGGAATCTTTACCAGAGAATCTTATTATCAAATCATATAACTACTTTTCCCCTCTTAATTCCTTTCCTTCGTTACTTCCCTTTCTCTCCTCTTTTATCCCCTTCCCAGCCTTATCCCCCACTCTTCTCATTTTACACATACAGCCTTCTTCCCTCTTTTCCATCACTTTAAGTCGTAACGTCTCTTAATATTTGTTTAATAGCTTATGTCTTGGAACTCTATCGCCTACCTATTTTTGCCTACCTTTGTATTATATTTTGTTAACTGGTGATATAAGTTCGACTACGAATCGATTATTTTATTAATTGATACTATTTGATATTATTTGATACTAATGGATACTATTGGAGACTGTAAGAGACAATAAATCAATTTTAATTTTTCTAATATCATTATTGTAAAATTTTACTTGTAATCGCCAAATGATGTCACATTTTCGAATTTTATTTTCATTTTTACATTGATAATAACCCGATCGATGTCGAAACATATGTTTGTATTGTTTATCGAATATTAAAAGTTATTGTTTGGTTCGTAGACTTTCTACTTATTATTATTAATTTATTTTTATTGAGCCATATTATTACTTATATGTATATTTACATTACTTTGATATTATTTATATATTTTTTTAAACTTTTCTTTTTAAGGATGTATCATACGTACAGTCCCTTCAAAGAAAATTAAATTTGGAAATATGTTTAATACACTTCAAGTAAACTACATACACATAAAAGTTGTGTGAATAAGATTATATTTTTATTTAATAACACATTTTTGTAATTCATTTATTTTATTTGTTATTATTTTCATTGTTAAAAATGAAATCATTTTTAAAAATCATAAAAAAATTTACATTTTTCTTTTATAAGTACTTTAAATATTCAAAATAATTTAGGCAAAGTTTCATTACGATTCACTGATTAGTTCCAAAGATATAGAATAAATAAATATATATAATATATATATATTTTGTTTTTTACTGAACAACCAGTTCATGCATCGCAATGTAACTCTACATATATCTTGAATACATAATGTACTTATATTAAAAAATTGAGATTTTTATGATTTATTGTGTAATACATTTTCACATATTTTTATTAGAGCACAGATATTAAAAAAATACTGCTATTTATTAAAATAACTTATGATCCAGATAGTAAAACGTCACCAAATTTGCCGTATTATTTTTAAACGTGATAGAATATAATCTGTATTTTTTTATAATTCTGTTATCGTTTTGAAAATATGTATAAAACATCCTTAATAATTTTTAAAGAATAACGAGCAACGGCTAAAATCTGTTGGAGGTTACTCAGGATCATGACCTTAACAACATATGTCTAGGACAAGGTTATGGGGGGGCTCCCCTTTCGGTATATTTACCAAAAAAAGTATCATTGATATTGTATAATTGTAGTCTATTCAGTAGAAAAAATATTGCTCTACAATCGTGCAAAATTTGAAAATGATACGCTCAATAGTTTTTGCTCTATCACTTCCGTTAGATCAAAAAATGTTGTTTCGAGAGAAACGAGTTTAAATAAGTTTCAAGTTTTCTTTTTTTATTATTTACTCCTATATTTGCCGCGTTAAGGTTTCAACAATATTCTACACACTTGGAGCTATTAAATTACGCAAAATAACAATTTTTGAATTTTTAACCCCAGCAAGAATGGAACGTGATAAAAACCATTTTCGTCATCTACTACTTTACTGCTTTGATTAATTTATTATTCCCTTAATTTATTTCAACTAATCACAATAATTAGTAAGTTACGTTCAATGAACAAACAACTATTCCATCGTAATGTAAATCGAATTAGTGTTATACAATATGAGTCATTATTTATTATATTATTAGGTGTTCCAGTTAATTTTGAGGGATTTTTTTGCCAAAAAAACACGTTTATTTTAGGGAGATGTTAAATTATATTTTATTCAAAATATTTTCCACCTCTAAAACCACAACTTTTTCCCACTTTTCTGGCAATAAGTGGATTCTGCGAGAAAAAAAGTGTTCATCCCTCGAAGAGATCCATTCATCGAGCCACTTTTTATTTCATCATATGCTTTGAAGTGCTGGTCAGCAAAGTCGTGCTGTATCAATCAAAATAAGTAATAATCCGAAGGAACACAGTCTGGTGAATACGCGGCATGTGGTAAGATGTCCCATTGAAATACTTCTAATGTGTCTTTAACCGTTTATACAACGTGTGGTCGAGCATTATCGTGCAACAAAATCACTTTGCGTTTTCTTTGAGTTGTTATTGGACGTTTCTGGTTTAAAGCACGATTCAAATCGATTAATTGTTGTTGATAACGCTCAGTGAATCAAATAATCAGCAGTGATTGTGTGATTGTTTGATTTGGTTTTAGCAACTTATAATACACGCCTTTCATGTCCCACCAAATGCACAACAAAACCTTACTTGTCAAATTACGAAATTGTGTTCCAAATGCAATTGTACGTTTTACAATTGGCAAACATCCGATAGCAATATTGATATATAAAATCCTCGATATAACTATGTATACATGTGCTGCATGTATGAAATTCTAAATAAGTCATTCAATGAATAACTGAAATAAGAATAAAAAATGACTTATGAAATCACAATTATTTATAATGAGCAGCCAGAAATTTGGTTATGTAACAGTATAGAAAAATACACATTTAAAAATAAATCTTAAAAATATGCATAACAAAGTTTGCTCATTCATTTATTGATTTTTGAAATTGTAAATTTTTTATCAACAATCGAATATACATATATTATATTGTATTCTTAATTTATATACTTTTAAACAATGACAAGATATCGTACATGTTACAATTCTTACATATTAAATCTTATTATTATGATTTTTTAATGTTTTATTCATCTTTCCATTCTTCAGTCGTTTATTTTTATGTATAAATATTAAGTTTAATTTTTTGAAACTATTTCAAAACATACGGCGCACTGTGTGTTATAATGAATATATTATACATATAAGAAAAAATTTTTTTCTGTACTTATTTACTTATAGAACTATTGGTTTCTTCAAAAATTTTTTTCTCGTCAACATTTTCTTTCTTTCTGTATTATTATTCTTTCAACATCATTTATTTATTATGTACGATTCATTATGCGTGATTTGACTTTTAATAGCGTACATATGACATATATATATACAGGG
>NW_017257381.1:654378-656940 GCF_001594055.1 Mycetomoellerius zeteki | reverse complement strand
GTCTCAGGATGATTGTCAAAATGTTGTAAAATACGATTCCCTGCCTGCAAATCTCTTCGTAACGCTGCTTGAAATCGGTTGTTTTCTTGTCGAATTGAAAATGTTCCAGTCTCTCGCAATCTATTAAATGTCAACATAAACACTCTTCGGTTTGGCACTCTTCTGTTTGGAAATCGTCGTGCATATTCTCGCACCGCCTTTAAAGCATTACCGTTGCAGAAACCGTATACAAAAACCATATCAGCATATTCACTATTAGAATACGTACGCGGCATATTGCAAAAGACAAAATTCATCTACTGTTAAAGGCTTTCAAAGAGCGACTGACAAATTCATAACAGAAAGTGGAAAATGTAATCAAATATGTCGGTGCTAGATATGGCAAGAAATGTAAACATTTTTTTTCGATTTCTCTGAAACGGAGCAAAAACGAGCATATGTCTATAGGACTTTTTTTCTTAGTTTTTTACTCCTCTACACGCTCCCGAAGTTTTGCCATTTAATTTGGAAACACCCTGTATATAACACTCGTTATACACTACAATATTTATTACATAATATAGTTACATAGCGTAACACGTTTTACAAAATTGTATAATTAAAATGCGTTGAAATTGGTGAAAATCTAGCTACATGTGTCCTTATTCAATAGCTGCAATGCAGGTCGCGTCGTAGGGCAGCAATCGATTTAACGAGCGTGGGTACCGAGGTAGGTACGTGGTGCTTAATACCCTTGAATACGAAATTTGTAATTCGACCTTCAAGCTGACGGGCTCTCAAAATAGATAATCGAATGCGCATGTTTATTTTTGGTCGTTCTTAATCATATAAATAGAATGTCATTACTCGATCCAAGGGAAGCGACTCACGGAGATGCATATGTCTCGCGTCAGAATATCATTTCGCTATACGAATGACTATTTCACCATTATGAATGTATCATATCATGCTATCAATAATAAATGGAAAAAAATCTCGTAATGAAAGTAGCTCTTCTTGTTTCTGTACCTTTCCTTTTTCAATGTGTATAAAGAAGAGCTAAGAGAATTTTGTAAATATCCTTTTTATATTTAAAGACATTTTTATGATATTAAAGATCTCTACTTTATGCCTAAAAAATGATTCCTACATTCGTATGACATTTTTACACGTAAAACTATTTATCATCATTTTTCAACAATAGTATTTTCTGTTATTTTTCAATTTTTTTTACGTAATACGAGTATTTTGTGACTTATTGGACTATCTTCATCTGCTACTTTGAATTAAAACACAAAATTGGGTTTCGATAAATTATTCATAAAAAGTTATTAACGTAGGATTTACGAGGTTTGAGACAATAAATGCCGCATAAAATGTTGAATATTTTCGAACACTCGCATGAACTGAGGTAGAAACCTTGAGACGTTGCAATTGAATAATTCCATGCTGGTTACGCAAGAGACCGTCGCATCGGTAAGATTGCTGTAGCGAAGAATGTGTTGTGCCATGCCTCGTTTGTTTCCATATACTGTTGCAATCAGAACAGTACCAAGATCGACACAGAGGTCCGCGATATTAGCATTCGTCATTCGTTTTTCACTGTTATATTCGATCGTATCATTGATTTCCACAATTTTCACGTTACATCACTCCATTATATCACTCCGCGTTAAAATAATAGGCATTAAAAATGAAACCAAATATTAACTTTTATGCTTTAATTAAATAATTGCAATCTAAAGATTTGTGTAAATTTGTTAATTTACTGCTCGCAAAATGACTTTAGAACGATCAATCTGTAACAAGAACAAATTTAATTTGTCTTTTTCAGAATATAATTAAATTTGCTATTGTGACAGAGATAGGCATTTTTATATTGAATACTTATCAAGCGCGTTAATATATACAGAGTGTCCCATTTTAAATAATGCATTAAGATTTCTCGAAAACTATAGTAGAATACGAAAAAATGTTTCAAACAAAAGTTGTATGATTCGGAGAACATAAGAAGATACCATTGATTTGATCTTGGATGGCGTCCTTAAGGACAGGTCAAGATCAAATTAATTTTTTTTAATGGAACACCCCATTTTTAATGCCAGAATTTAATAACTGGTATCAAGAGCTTTTCAAAACACACTATAATAAATTTATTTTTCATTAAGTACTTTTCGAGTTATAAGGCTTGACAGTTACAGTACCGCCGGCATTAGCATTACGCAAGGTGTCCGATTGACGATTAAAACCTCTTGAATGTTATTCAGGATCATGTCCTGGATAACATTTGTCAAGATCAAGACCATTGGAGATTGTATTTCCTATTTTCATTTTTAGGTAGAAATAAATTTTTAGTGCAAAAATGAAAATTAGAGGAACATCCTCCAATGACCTTGATTTTGATAAATGTTATCCAGGTCATGGTCCTGAACAACATTCAAAAGGTTTTAGCAGTCGGTCGGACACCTTGGGTAATGTTATTGTCAGTGAAACTATATCATTCAAGACTTATAACTCGAAAAGTACTTCATGAAAAAATATTTTATTATAGCGTTTTGAAAAGCGCTCGAGGTGTGCTACAAG
>NW_017257381.1:653498-653780 GCF_001594055.1 Mycetomoellerius zeteki | reverse complement strand
CAAAAGTGATCACGAAATGCTTGATATTTTTTAATTCTACACTCTTTAATTATCTTAAATCAATTATTTTTCAAATTTTTAACACCTTTTAAATAATGAACACAATTTTCTTTTTTAAAAAAATCACACGATAGCTGAAAATACATATTTGCCTTTATTTTATGAATGTTATGACAGAGGACTGTCAATCTGCTATCACATGTTCGGTGTCTTATAAGGACTTTACGTTATAAATAGTACGCAAATCTGCTTTAACCGTATTCATTTAAATTAAAAAGGTCC
>NW_017257381.1:643329-653231 GCF_001594055.1 Mycetomoellerius zeteki | reverse complement strand
GGTTATAATTTCAGCTTCTTACTGTTAATATTAATGAAATTATTATGAGTTGAATCGATTTGTCACTGTAATAAGTAGCGCCATCATAAATTATAAGTAATCTACATAAAATTATTACTGTAGGGCGTGTAAAAGACCTAGTAGTTATTTTGTAATTCATACGTGTAGAGAAATAGTAAAGCATGTGTGTGTGTGTGTGTGTGTGTGTGTGTGTGTGTGTTAAAGCATGTTGTATAGCAAAATACAAGTGCTTTGCTTTCGTATTCTTTGTTTAGTTTGTTGTCTTGTATATTCCACCTGTTTGGGATATACGGCATTTTTAGCGGGTGGAATGCCCAAAACATACAAAGTGCGCAGATTGAAATCAGTGCATTAAATGCAATAAACGCATTACATGAAATATGTACCTCTTGTCATAACACTTCTAATATATGTAGGAAGATTGTAATTATTATTTATTACTTCATATACATATTTATCATTTTTATTCCTTAATAAAACTTTATAAACGCATTTTATAAGTTATTGTGTCATTTTGCGTCTTATTTATATGCATTATTTGTAAATTTTTTATGAGCCGTATCCCCCCTCCCCCTATAAGTAGCCATATATCCCACCCCTATGGAATATATGGCAAAATGCAAGGGTTTCAAAAAGTTTATTTTTTAGTATGAAAAATTAATATATTTCGGATTCCTAATATTTTTTTCATAGTAATAGAAAGTATGAAGTTTTTACTGATATAGTTTATTTGCTTTAAACATGGTAAATAGTATTTGAGTAAAAAATTATTGAAGACCAATATTTGGCAATTTTTAGTAATTATACATATTGATATAAAATGTTAAACAATTCGTGAACTATTAATTTTTTTATAATCGCGCGCGTACCGTAATACTTTTATGAACAGAATAATGAGATGAATCAATTGGTGGAAAGAAAATACATAGTTGCTTATTTTAAAAATTATCTATTTTGCATACATATTTTTTTTAAAGCAACTGTGTTTTCCTTTCATCAATATTCATCTCATTATTCTGTTCATAAAAGTATTAAAGTACGATTATTAAAAAATTAATAGCTTCATTAATAGTTTACGAATTATTTAATATTTTATGTCAATATATGCCAGAATAAAGTATAAAATATTTCGTAAATTATTGGTTTTTTGATATCTCTATCTTAATACTTTTATATGTAGAATAATTAGAGGAATCATATCATGTAAAAAAAATTATATAATTCCATTTAAAAAAATGGAGATTACCTTCAAATCTTTTTGGCGCCTCCACCTAGAAGAAAGACAATATGACCAAAACACGTTTCCCTTGAAACCGTTTCACTCTCATTTGAAACATTTTTTCCTATCTCCAAAACTGTGGGCGTTATTCGGGTGGCCGGTCTCAAGTGACTCACCCTGTATATATAAAACCACGTATGATTTAAAATATAAGCTATTTTTTACATGATACTTATGAAATCTGTCTATAGTACTAAGGGACAACGCTACTATTATTTTATTAACTGCTAAAATCTGTAATTTCTTTAATACATGTATGATTAATTATTAATGATAGTTATAGATAATAATTGTATAGTAATCACGATACTGGCAAGTAACTATTATGACATTGGTAGTAATTTACGTAACACGAGTAATAACAATGGCCGAAATGACAATGTTTGATTCAGTTAAGGAAGTGGAGCGTAATATCAGTTGGAGCGCGAAGTTGTTCGTGATAAATCTGAAGCTGTGGCAAGCAATATAAATTCTCGGCTAGCACTCTAGTGGTTTGAACTGTACAGATAATTGAAGAGCTTGTTGCAAAATCCAGATAAGTATATTTGAAATGTGTATTTCTCAAAACTACAAAAGTTAGTATAATTTTGATTCATTTATATCATTATTTATTGTAGTATATACACAAATTTTTCTCTACATATTGTATACAGAATCTAATAATCAATGTAAGTATATGAATTTGTTTCAAGTAAACTGATTTAATTTATTAGCAATCACTTTAAAATCTTATTATTATTATTCTATGTCAAAGGAGAAACTATTGTGAACTTATATGAAGTAATTGAAATCTATATGGCTTTAAGCTTTGTGGTATTTCTAATTTTTTGCTACAAGTAGGTACAAATTGAAAACTAATGGTTCAAAAGAAGAAATATTTCTAATTATTAAAAAAAAATAGAAAACAAATATTTACATGAATGTAGTGAAGATTTTAAGAAAAATTAGCATTTAGGTCATATTGGGTATATATGTCCCTAATTTGATCAGAGTGTATGTTTACCCTTTCTTCGTAAAAAAAATGTTACAGAAATGGAGAATGAAATGGTCCAACATTACTTTTATAAAATTATAAGTTTATTAACATATTGATATATTTGTTGATATGTAAGAATGCATAACTATTTTATAAATAATTGACCTATCTACTTATTTACTTGTCTACTTATCTACCCGACCTTTAGCATGTGAATTAGAATCCATGGTCTAAAATAACAAAAGTATTAAAAAAGCGTTATATGTACATTCAGTATGCCTAGGTTGGTAATATTGATTTTACCTTACAAAGAGTTTCCTCTTTTCAGTTATAAACAAAACGTTGTGACGCGAAAATGTAAACTATTATACACACAGTGTTGTAAAGTATAAATGTGCAATGCTATAAATTCCCAAGTAACACACAATTGTCACAATGACATCAAATTGACGTAAACTTTTGGTCACGTTGAACATGTCACGCTTGACGTCTTTTGGTCGAAAAATTTGACTGGTTAATGATGTCATTTTGACATCATTTTGATAACATAATGTGTGTGTGTGTGTGTGTGTGTGTGTGTTGTGTGTGTGTGTGTTGTGATCTCTGATAAAGGGATTTTTAGAAATCCCCAAAAAGATAGTAAACCCGACGGCTAAAACCTCTTGAATGTTGTTCAGGATCATATCCTGGATAACATTTGTTAAGATCAAGGCCATTGGAGATTATTCCTCTTATTTTCATTTTTGCACTAAAAATTCATTTTTATTAAACGGAATAACAAATTAACCTACAAACTGATACAACCGAACATAGACATATAAGATAGACCCAGCACCTATATATTTTTCTATAGTATATGCTGAGTTTGTGCCAGAACAGTGCGAGAGGCAAAATATCGGGGCAACTTATCCTTCTCTATGCGCGCATATCTTGACATTTATATTACTGAAAGGAATAAAATAAAATAAGATATAAAAGTGAGGATAATACTCAAGAATTTTACCTTTCTCATCAATTTTGATGAAATTAGAGCAGAAAATATTTATTCTAGCCTTATACAATGTTCTCATGTCTCTATGCTATTGATGTGACAGATTTTCTAACCTGAATAATCGTTAACTTCAACGATTAATATCTCGGTCTATAAGAGAGAGCGTCATTTTTTGTTGCCACATTCGTTCATTTCATGCAAAAACTCATCGAATGAGCCTAATTTCGTCAAAATCGGTGAGGAAAGTAGAATTCTTGAGTATTACTAAAGTACGTTTACTATCAAGATGCGCGCGCAGAGAAGGAAGGTTGCCCCGATATTTTGCCTCTCGCACTGTTCTGCCAAACTCAGGTATATATAGCTAATACTGGGTCTATCTTATATGTCTATGCAACCGAGTTAAACAGACAGTCAGCTATAGAACTAATTGGGTGAGGGCAAAAATTCGTGTCTGATTAAAAAAGAAATTTATGTAAATTCAAGATGCAATATTTTATTTAGTTTGGCAGATTATTATTTGGTAGAGCAAAATTTTAGTTTTCAAAATCTGTTTCTGTAATTTCGATACGCAATTATTTTTAACGGATTTACGAGCAATCAATGTTAAAATGATCTTTTTATTTAATCCGTTATAACTCAGAAACAAAAATCTTCGAAACATAAAAAAAAAGATTTTATAGAGGAAACTAAGCTTTTACATTAAAAAGTAGAAAATTTTTGCAAAGTTTTTGAGGCACGTGACAGATCTACAAAGTGAGAAGACCCATTTTGTCCAGCTCGTATTTTACTATTATACTTATTAAATTCACTGCATAACAGCTGTAAGACATATTGGATACTAAACCATACAAGGATTGAGATTACCTTATATATACTATTTAATTGCGGATTTGATAATAGACAAGTAATTTAATAGATACTTTAATCAATTCATTATTCAAAGAATGTTTAATACGATTAATTTGTCTACTTTCGTATTTTCCTCTTATTATTTAATATTTTTAATAAGTAACAATACAGAAGCAATACAGGTAGACAAATAAATAAATAGATAAATGAAGAGAAAAAGAGAGAGAGAGAGAGAAGTTCTGAGTAACTATTAACTATAAAATTTTCAATTTTAAGATATATCAATGGCTACTTATCACTATTAAAATTAGCAATTCCTAATCATACTTTATCCATGGAATTGAACTTGATTTGATGTTCTTCCTCTTGAATAAAGAAGTAATTAATATAAAGCCATGATATTTACATTCCTCTTTTGAGAACATTTTTTTCGCAAAAAAATTAAGTAATTTGCTCATTTTCGCCGTTGTTTCTATTAATGCATAATCAAAGTAAACACCATTTTATATGTGGCATACTTTGCAGTATGAAGTATAAGATAAAGATAGCAACGAAAGTTAACATAAGTTCAGTTTTTACATTCAATATCGTTTCGAGGTTATCTCGATAACAGCGCTTATTGTCTTTTGCATTATACTACTACGTCATAGTATAAATCCATTTGTAGCAAATCTTGCACATTCAAGCAGCTATAAGACGATAAATATTGATGCCAAGCAAGTTCCTTTACTATTATGACTCTTTGATGAAGTATGTGTATTGCTACTTCTATGACTTATCGCTCATATGTTAACGACTATTTCTTAGCCGGTTTACTATATCTTATCGGTTTTAACTAACGTTTTGACCTTGAAGATGTTAGTTACTCTTTACTTTAAGCTTTGATAAACTTATATGCACAAATATTTAAATAGAAAATATAATATTAATAATATTACAAGCAATCATTATAGATTTAATACAATCTAATATTTAAATATTCTAATATTTAAATATAGACGAATAATATAATTTCTTTTTCATGTAACATAGCAGTCGTATCTTAAAATATATGTTTTACTATAATTTACTTTGTTATATTTTATTTTATACAAATATAACTTTTCTTAAATAATTAATAATTATATTAAGGATGTTTAGTATTTGTTTTTAAAATATTAGAAATATTGAACGAAAATTTTATAAATTGTTCTTACATATGTTCGGAGACTTATGACAAAATTCAGAGTCGAGTCACTTAAAGTTATAAAAATTTTAATTTACATTTGCAATACTCAACTTTATGAAGAATGTGTAGTTTACTATAAAATTAAAGTTTGACCGCATAAAAAAATTCTTAAATTAAATATGTGATTAGATTTGAACGAAGAAATTCTCTCTCTCTCTCTCTCTCTCTCTCTCTCTCTCTGTCTGTCTTTCTCGTCAACTAAAAAAAATTTATTTTAATAGGAAAACATTTTCTAAGCTTGAAATGGAGGATAATTTATTTAATTTATAAAAATAATTACAGATTATATAAAAACGTAAACACAAGAGGTTATAAAAAACATAAAAAAATTTCGAATGTTTAAATTTTTGTAGAATGTCGGGAATCAATCTTAAAGTTGAAATATGGCTTTGATTAAATGAAATGTTTCATTATTTTCGAACAATATTCTTTATAAAAAGAACCATAAACAACGATTGTAGCAAATTGCGAACTGTGTTTTTCTCATTTCTATTTTCTTGTATCAATTATTATGAAAGTCGGAAAAATTCTTGCTTCATTATCGATATGTTGTGATCTTGATCTATGGCAAAAACTTTGAAATTAAATCATTAAATTGTACGTATGGTGTAAGAATGTAAGGTATTTCATAGTGCATAATGGCGGCAGACTAAACTAGAACAACCAATCAAATGCTTGCTCCAAAATTAGAGGAATGCACATGTTAGCAACCATATTTCTTTTTATAATTTGGGGCAACGTTTTGATTGGTTAAAGAGCAGTTGCCCTGTTCCAGACGAATACACATCCTCGGAATGGAATACCTTGTATTCTTACACTATGATTGTACCGATTTGAGAGATTTTGAAAAGTAATGCAGTTAGGAAGATTCACACGCTTTCTTGATGAGAGGCTGAATGACTGCCTCGTATAATGATTTAAGGATGTACATAAGGAAAGGAAGTTCTCAATTTTTTTCTCAACTGAATAACTGCAATTAATCAAATTGTCATAGTTTATATTGAACAAACAATTCTATCATTATTAACGTCTTAGTACCTCGTGTCATAATTTTATTAAATTCTGATCATAGCATAAGTCACGAATCTAATTATTACATGGTGGCGCAAAATCAGTATTGAATTTCTATTTAATTAGTACAGGTAAAATACAGTTTTTATATTATATATGTATACATTAGTCAGTGTTTAATTCTTTAGACTAAGAGATACTACAATTGACGTCGATAAAAATGCAATATCTTTTCATTTTGTCAATTTAAAAAAAATCGTTTAATCAAATTTTATAACTCTTAGTTAGTTTTATTTAGAATATAGATATATATTTTTTATAGGATAGTTGAAAATGATTGAAGTAAAAATATAATAAGTTGTATTATTGTTATTCTTTCGATAAAATTATAACAACAATCGACATATCATACTAATCCTGTAATAATTCTATAGATTTATAATAATTTATATTTAATAAACAGTAATGTAATGAATATGCAATCATATAATTATATATAGCAACACATTAAACTTTAATTTATAAAATTAATTAAATGCTAAAGATTATGTATATTGCACATACAGATTTGAAGAAAAGCAGAATAGATGTTAAAAGAACGAAAATAATTATAAATTAAAACACATTATCGAAAATTATAGATATTAAATAAATTTACCAAAAAACTTTATTAAGCGTAGGTGTATTAGTGATTAATAATAATGTAGATCAAATTAAAAATAAATACGTTGTGGCATAATTTTGTAACAACTCATCGTGCAGAAAGTGGGAATGGTTTGCCATTATAGATGCGCTGTATAGGTACTCTAACACAATGCCATTGCTAATTGCCCGACCGTCATTCTCAGTGCTCGACACGGTACTCAGATTAATTGCAGAGAATCTGTTACGTGTACATGCATTCGTCAATCAAGATGCGTCTCGTTGTTACTACGTGGTAACGGAGAACATTGTAGCATACCATTATAACTTGTAGTCATTAGATAAAATTTAATGTCTATTTAGGTATACTTCTTTGGTCTTAATACTGTTTAAAAAACGCATCTTTAGTAGAAATTATTTGTATATTTTGATAATAAAAATTGTGCTATATCTGTTTAATAACAATGAAAATTAATCATCTCTAAATTTATGTATCTATGAACAATAAAATCAAATAATGTCAAATATAGAAAATTGGAGTAAAAAAGTGAAAACGAATATGATAAAAGTAATCATTTTTAAAAACATTTATCAAGATCATCTTAGCATGTTGTCAGTAAACGAAGACAAATATTAATAACTAGCTTTGAAGCAGAAATGATAGCGTTATATAGTGATTTTGCTCAGTTACACATTTCGAAATTTTTATGAAATTTCATCATTTGAACGTAGACCATGCATCTTTATAATAATGTCGCGAGTGTCTAAGACTGTAACGATACTTTAATAGAATTTTGGCAGCTGTTTCTCAGACAATTGTATATTTTAAATAACTTATAAAATCTTGTCTCATACAATGTAATCAATAGCATTCCTTGTCTTTTAAAATATTTCTCACCGTTACAAAAATTGATTTTATCAATTATTTATCAATTCGATCGCAAAATGCGACCGAAACGTTCGATTTGTGAAGCAAGCTAAATGCTTTCTTATGCTATAAAAAATTTATACATTATTTGCGCATCAATTATCGCGCCGTACTTTTATTTGCCCTACACTGTTAAAAATGAAATTTTATATACTTTTAATTTACACATTTTGAACTTAATATTTCATGACATTATATTAAATTTAATGTATTTATAATTGAAAAGTATATTTATGTACATGTACATAAAATTTAATGTATAATATTTTTCATGAAAATTTATAAAATTTAATGTACTTTTTATTAAATTTTATGAAAAGTATATTAAATTTCATAAATTTAATGTACATGTTCATTATATTTAAGTAACTACTGTAACTTAATTTTCAGTTAAATCATTCATTACTTTTAATTTCGTTCATAAAAACGAATTTCATTTACATGTAAAGAAAGCTCGTGGTCATTTTCTAATAGTGTATATTCTTTAATATTTTAAATAACTAAATTTCCAGAAATGGATGACTTAAAAGTTAAAATTAAAAAAATTATCTTTCTTTGTTTGCTTACGTTTTTGCATACATTCATTGTCAACATAAGTTCATAGATGTGTCATGCTATTTGTATCATATTTTTCGGACATAATTCAACTTGGAGTCTAAAACATTTTCTGTATAATAATAGATATACAATCTTCCATTAGGAAATTATTATGTGCATTCAATCTTATACTGACAATCAAAATACATCGCATCATATGTCTAATAAAGAAAAATATCGAACTACATTAATACAATAAGGAATTTAGAACGCATGATTTCATTTGCAATAGTCATGTAACCGTTCATTAGGTTCTACTTTTGAGGCAAGGTTAAATACATTGTTTTTCTTAATATTATGTACTTCGCTCAAGTGCAGGTTATGCATCGTAAAGCATAATTCCGTTGGATTAAGTCGGTATGTATAAGAGATGCAAGAGAAGAGATGAATCGTGTTGAAGCTATCTTATGTGATCACTTGTAGATGCAAAAGTGACCTTAGCAGTTCACAAATTACCATATCTCGTTCCGTTATGCAAAAATAATCATGTTTTATTGTCATTTGTTATCACAGCATAATTCATGATTTTAAACTATTCTTGCATCTAAGAATTTTTTGCAAAAAGCCGTGAATAATTGAGGTAGGTCCTCTTAAAAAAAAGAAATTATACGGTTATTTATTGGTAATTATTCAATCAACAAATTGAAAACCAAATCTAATTATTATATAGGATATTCAGAAAATAACAGTATAATTGACAGAAATAATATAACAAAAAGTTAAATAACAAAAAGTTAAATAGAATATAACTAAAGTTCACTTATCAATCTTACTTTTATCTTATTTTCCAAATTTTTTCTGGTTACAACATTTACATTTATAAATCCGCTGTTGAAACCATCCAAATTTTTATTATCATTTGATGTGATAAAGGTATAATATATTTTATTCAAAAAAATTAAAAATTAAAAATTTTGCAGCAAAAATATTCTCGTTGATTACGTGTTTTTAGAAAAAACAAGTGATATCTAAATATAGATGGACGCGATACACACACACACACACGCGCGCGCGCGCGCGCACGTGCACATACGCACGTACGCATATGTGCGCTCGCGTACACAAGGTATCTAATACGTATATATGTATATTAGGCTGACAAGGGAAAAAGAAAATGCTTTTTTTTAATCGGCCTCTCAACTCAAAAGCTTTTCGTGCCAAAAGGACACCTCTAAATTTTTATCAAAAAATATTAAGATTTAAAAGTCGTTAACAAACGATTTTTAAATCAAAGTTTCGATTTTCCTTAATACATGTTTGATTTGATACAAAAATCGCTTAAACTGGATTTTAAATGTGGAACTATATATTGTGTGTGTGTATGTGTGTGTGTGTGTGTGTGTGTGTGTGTGTGTGTGTGTGTGTGTGTGTGTGTGTGTG
>NW_017257381.1:625260-643316 GCF_001594055.1 Mycetomoellerius zeteki | reverse complement strand
CAGGGTGTCCGGAAAATCGAAGTCAATACTTCGGAAAATAATTCGGGATCCAAAACGAAGGAAAAAAAAACTATATAAATATAAATCCGGAAATAAATCATTTCCGAGTTATAATTTTTATATTTTAAAAAATTCTAATTTATTTTTCATAATCACAATCGAAATTTATTTCATAGTGTTTTAACATAAATAACTACATTTGGATTATTTTGGCGTTAACCAGGATGTACCACGTGGAGGTATGTAGTTATTTATGTTAAAACACTATAAAATAAATTACGATTGTAATTATGAAAAATAATTAACAATTTTTTTAACATAAAAGTGATTATAACTCCAAAACGACTTATTTCCGGATCTAAATTTATACAGTTTTCTGTTTCCTGTTTTTTGGGTCCCGAATTACTTCTCAAAGTATTGACTCGATTTTCAGGACATCCTGTATATACTGTATACACATATACAGGGTGTCCGGCGAGACTTCTCCCACCGCCCACAAGAAGGTAGATGGGATCGAAATAAACATAAAAGTCCTTTACCGTTTAGCGATATTCGTAATAATAATCGAGATATTAATGTTTGCAATTGTACCAATGAGAGCGCGTCGATAGAAACGCTCCAGCTGCTTGAGATATATACTGGATTCACACTGCATCCGATTTTCGTCGCATGACGCTTTGCAACCAATCAGAAAACAGAATTCCGATAATACGAAGCAAAATTCATCGGAATCCTGTTTTCTGATTGGTTGCAAAGCGTCATGCGACGAAAATCGGATGCAGTGTGAATCCAGCAATAGCCCGACCCAGTTTGTCAAACGATGGATGCGCCGGCAGTACGTTGAGAGCGGCAAGAGGGGATACGCGCCTTTCCTTAGCGCCCGGTATCGCTGCTCACACGTCTCACCTCACCACTGGGTCGGGCTATACCTCGAGCGGCCGGAGCGTTTCTATCGGCGTGCTCTCATTGGTACAATTGCAAACATTAATATCTCGATTATTATTATGAATATCGCTAAACGGTAAAGGACTTTTATGTTTTTATATATAGAAAATTATACTTTCAGAATTTGGTAAGCCATTTATTTAGTAGGCCGAATTTTTACTTTCTAAGTAATAAATTTTTAATTAGAGTAACTTCGGTATATACGCTGCACCTAACAAAAACTTAATTCATTAATTCTTATTTATTATTTTTAAGGTAAACGAACTATGTCAGTAAAAACTTTGTACTGTCTACTAGTATGAAAAAAATATTAGAAATTCGAAGTACTTATTTTTCGTATTAAAAAAAAGAACTATTTGAAACCCTTTTTTACCGTATATCTGCATTTTAGCGAAATTGCATTTTTACCGTATATTCCATAGGGATGGAATATACGGCTACTCATAGGGGGAGGGGGATATGTACAGTTCATGAAAAATTTACAAATAATATTTATAAATAAGACGTAAAATGACACTATAATTTATAAAATATGTTTGTAAAAGTTTTATTAAGGAATAAGAATGATAAATATGTATATGAAGTAATAGATAATAATTACAATCTTCCTATACATATATTACAAGTGTTATTACATGAGGTAGAGGAAGGTGGTGTACCTTTGATCAATTTTGACATTTTTTCTTGTGCAAGTTGTATTTTGATGTTTAAAAGTTCAAACAAATTCTAAAATATTCTTTGAAGTATTGACAGTAACATATATATTTTATATATTTAAATTGTTATGTTTTGTACATCTTTTTTTACAATAAAAAAAAATTGATCAAAATCGCAGTCGTTGGCGCGGCGTCCCTTACAGTGCACGACTATCAAACATATTTTAAAGCAGGGAATTCTTGTGTTATATAAATGAATTTTTCTTATTCATAACTTTTTAACGAATAACGAGCGACGGCTAAAACTTGTTGGAGGTCATTCAGAGTCATGACCTTGACAACATATGTCAAGGTCAAGGTCATTGGGAGAGGTCTCCTGATCTAGAGATTTACCATCTCTGATGTTAGGTATTTTTTCCAATTTAATCATTGTGTTTGCACGTGTTTGCGTGTTAAAATAAATTGCGGTAAAGATAAACGTCTCTCTCTTGATCTTGATAAGAAGGAAAAAATTAAATAAATAATTTTGCAAGCTATCTAAAATAGATATTGTTGTACACCTTAAAAAGTATATATATAAGTAAGTATATATTAAAATATTTCACTTTATTTCCGATATTAAATAGCGTTTAGATTTTGCTTTTATAATTGCATACATAAGTAGCTGTTTTAAAATTTGTTAAACGACTGTGTCGTCACATAATTTGGAAACACACTGTTATACTTTTCCAACCCTTGCCAAAGCTCGACGTCCATAATCCTCGACAGTTCCGCGGTATGAAGGCGACCGTAATAACGCCCTCAAAAGTCTTGTGGAATCGGATGAAATTGAATTTTATGCTGTAGAAAACGACGAGCCACAAGAGGGCTATTCTTTCCTTTAGAGGCCAACCTGCAAAATCAACGAGGAAAAGTAGGGGAGAGTGGGCATGAAAAAGACACGTTTTGAAAGAGCTATTTTGTATTTCAACTAATTGAATATCCTAAAGCCGTCTGTATTACCGACTAAATCATATAATTTTTGTATAACAAATACTTGTTTTCTCTTTCACAGATTCGAAAATCCTTTTTAAGGATTAAAGTATACGCATTAATACGTGTTTGTGAGGTAAAGTTTATGCCGAGAACGACCGAAAATTGATATATTTTTTACCATTTTTTAGTGTAACATTGCATCTCAAGCTCAAACCAAACATCCTTATTTTTTCTAAAAATCAGTCGCAATAAAATTGTTGCAAATTGTTGCAACATTGATTTTATAAGTTATATTTATCATTTAACTTGCAAGTAATGCGATACTCTGGTGTCATTGGTCGCTGTAAAGACTCGACATAAACAACAATTATGAACTAAGACATTTTAAGTTTTATGTGATTACTGATTCCAAATCCGCCATGTTGAACTTTATAATTCTATCTCTAGGTTCGTAATCATTTATAGTAATCATTTGCAAGCCGATTCGTCAAATTTTCGCATTTAAATCGACGATGTTGTAAGAACATTCATGACTTTTACGGATTTCAGACACCATATTTGAGTTTCATTCGAGTTTCATACGTATATACATACATATATACGTATACACATTTGCATACATTCTGCAATATTTTATTTTCTTTTTTTTGCAAATATATAATATTGTGACTACAAATACTGCAATATTTTGTTTTTTAAACAAAACTAATTCTTTACATCTATTCTTTAGGGTGAGAACCACATTATCACCTTAGTTGCTCTTTGTTTGATTATACAGTGTCGCCACATGTTTATAAATAACATCTCAAGTAATAAATATTTCACAACTTTAAATCTATTAAATCCTAGAATCAATTAAACAAAATTTTGACGAATTTACCAGGTCGTTAAGTTTTCATTTTAAATATTGATTATTGATAAAGTTATTATATAAAATGTATATATATAAGAGGACATAAATAGTATTTTACTTTCTCCTCTATTCTTATCGATTATTTTTTAAACAACAATTAATAAAAAAAGTGAATGTGTGCTATTATCGAATTCTCAATCCTTGTTTAACAATTATATCTTTCCCTTTTAATTATTTATGTATTAAAAACTACTCTACTTTAATACTCGTATATTAACACTTTCATATAATACGATTTCATTAAATAACAATTTTTCAATGTCTGATTGTGAGATATTGTAGAGAATAAATCCTTTCAATTATTAGGATAGTAAGTCGTGATATATTGATAGAAATATAAATGCATTTTTGTCGAGCGAAAAAAGTATTAACGACTTTTGCTACAGAGATTTCATGAACAATGGATTACTGCTATTGGTTATCATCTTGTGCAGAATCGAATAAGGTTGATCGCACAATAATATCTGTATCAAACTTCACACCAATAAGAATGAAAAAAAATCGTAATTTAAACATGCACTTGATTATAAAATTTAATCTACAACATGTTATAATTTTATGCGTATATAATATCTTATAATTTTTAGTTCATATAAAAAATTATTATAAACAATTAATTAAATGTAAAGGCTATAATGAAATATATCAAAAATAAAGTGAAAAAGCCGTTGAGAGCCGACGCAGGATATTAATACGAATATCTGATTTATTGAATATTATGTTAAACGTTTCGATCCACGGTTAGGGTCCTCTTCAGTAATAAAATAAATACAATAATGAAAAATTTCTACATTAAAAGAGTATCAAATTATATGACTTATGTTAGTCGATGTAATATAAAAGTATCTGATTATCTCAAGTTACGCATTACATTATGTGTGTTGAATTATATGGTTACGTCACATTAAGATAGTCCACCTGATGTCCATTAAAATTTCCAAATTTACTAAAGTAATGAAAACATTAAGGTGATGTAATATTTTTTTTATATTAAAAAGGAAATGTTGCAAATAAAGTGATTTTTTGAAAGAATTACTTACATATAAATTCTGATTGGACATATCTGTAATGTTGTTTTAGTACGTTTGTCATGGATCTATTGAGAGAGTATGTCAAACAATAACACATAAGGACTCCTAATATAAATTGTTGAAAATTATTATAATTTACAATATGCTTTAATTCAATAGATATAAACTCGAAGTATGTAAAACTATTATAATAAACAAAAAAAATAGGTAATTGAATTGAATTTTAATATTTAACTATAAAAAGAATAAAAAAATTAATATAAATTATACATATAACATTATACGAGCGGCGTTGTATACTATATCTATATAATATATAACGAAGTGATGAGACGCTGAAATCGAATCTATATGTCTTGTTGATTATGTATACTATATTTTGACTAAGAGCTGCGTTTAGTACTAAAGCATTCCTCTTAAGCGGAATATTCCCCCATTACACTCGTTGGTAATTAAATTCTCCGTAAATTTCAACACAGATTGTAAGAATTTATGAATTTTCATATGCGTGCGTGCGTACCCGTCAGCGCGCGCGCGCGTTGTGTGTGTGTGTGTGTGTGTGCCGTATTATGAACAACACGTACATTCACCGGATATCCATTGTTCTTTAATAGAGGTTCTCTTGAGAAACGGATGGATAAAAGACGGATTCAGATTAAATACACGATTACATATGAGTGCAAACAAACGTCTACGAGCGAGCTTGATCGAATCGATGGCGCCGCAAGTACGGACAAATATATGTCGAACACGTTCTATCTCGTTCACTGATGTTCATTGCAATATTCATTTACAATTCATTCGTTCTTATTAACTTTATTTGAACTCAGGTTTACAAATCTGTTCTTAATCGTTAAAAATTAACTACTAGATACTTTTCTATTATTAAGTTATTATATCTTTATTTCTACAAATATATTTATACAAGATGTCCCATTTTAAATAATGTATTAAGATTTCTCGAAAACTATGGTAGATACGGAAACATGTTTCAAACAAAAGTTGTATGGTTCGGAGGGAGACATAACAAGGTATTATTGATTTGACCTTGGATGGTGTCGCCAAGGCCAGGTCAAGGTCATATCGATTTTTTTAAACGGAATCCCCTATTTTTCATTACATTTTCTTGTAGCTTACCTCGAGAGCTTTTCAAAACATACCAGTTATTAAATTCTGGCATTAAAAGTGAGGTGTTCCATTAAAAAAAATCAATTTGATCTTGATTTGTCCTTAAGAACGCCACCCAAGGTCAAATCAATGATATCTTTTTATGTCCCCCTCTGAACCATACAACTTTTGTTTGAAACGTTTTCCGTATCTACCATAGTTTTCGAAAAATCTTAATGCATTATTTAAAATGGGACACCTTGTATAGAGGATAGTGTACACGTATTTATCTTTTATTATTATATTATCTTGTCTAAAAATAACATGAAATTATTGGAATAACTGTATACTTTTCAATAAATTCAATAAAACTGTCAAAGAAAATAATGATTATTACACTTGCAATTATCAAACACAATAATATCATAAAAAGAATGATGTAATAATATCTACATTTTATACATACATCATGCACAATCACTTACGAGAAAACTTTATGAAGTGTTAAATTTTGATTTTATTAAAAATTTGTATATACATAGGTATTGGTTACGTAAATATCTGAATTTGGAAATATCAATTGTTAAGTCCTTCCGCATCCTACCTATTCTTTAAATTTGGACTTCGTAGCGTAAATCGAACAATTTTGTGGTTACACTACACGAAATTCTTTCTTATTCATTTTTCACAAATCACAGTACTTGATCGATTCAAATAAATGCCAAACACAGAGTAGTGGATCTATCTCACTGAAATTTGATGTGTAATCCTCTAAGAGTTGTCAGATACTAAAAATAATCTCGATACGTACTGGTGATACCATATTTTAGACTTTGCACGGACTTTTCAAATTGCCCTCGTATATATATAAATTTACACTAAATAATTAAAGCATTTAAGATCTGCTTCGATCGAAAATGGGAATTTTTCATACTTAATTAGAGTTATTCTATGTTCGGTCCTATTTCAAACTGTAATTGTTTTTAATTTTTCTCATATGATTTGACTGATTATTACCAATTAAAAAGAACACTGATAAAAACGAGAGTCACTAATTCATCATTGGTCGCTAATGTAATTTTTGTATAAAGGTTAGGTAATTTAATGGCAATCCAAACGAAATTTTAGGAATCTAAGATAATTTTTGGTAAATCTAAATAATCTTTAGCGTTCTCAAGTAGTCTTTGGTAATCTAATAGGAAATCCTAAGTAATCTAAGGGTAATATCAAATAATCTATAGGTAATTCTTAAAGTATTCTTAAAGTAGTCTCAGATAATTTGAGGAAATCTTTGATTTTTTAAATTAGTGAACGTCATTGACGAGCATTTTTACACCTTTTTACAATAATATATTAATCAAATATTTAAAATAAAATTTCTGTTTAAAAATTTAGAGGTTTTTAAGTGGCTGTAAAAAGATGATATTCAAGAAGTTGAGAATATATAGATACATATTTTATATCCCTATTAGTATGCAGGGGGTTAATCCTTTAACTATTTCTCAATCTAATAAAAAACTGATCATAAAACAATTCAAAAAAGTTAAAAAAAATTGTTACGTCAGGACTAATAATGTTTAAGTACATACACAAAAATTTTCAGATATTTGTTTCGTAAATGTACCTTTTTATTTATACATAACTTAATTAGTCACAAAATTTTTAATTTAATACTGTGATATCGTTTAACAAAGAGTCTGTGTTACTATTGGTGTTTTTTTAAATATTTTTTATTTTATAAAATACCTATTAATATTTGTATTCAATTGAATATTGTCTTGTTAGTATTAAAAAATCTCAAACATTACGAGTAGTCGGAGTAGTCGAACTTTTTACTATCTATACATATAATACATATTCTGTTTACGAAATTTTTATATTTTTATATTCCTGTATACAATAAATATTTGTTTTGTAAAATTGCGTTTCTTTCTTAAGCAGTGAAAATCTAAAATCGATGTTCTCAAAGGTACTTGTCATAGTGGTGTATAAAGATATTCTGGAGTGATCTGAAGAAATAATACTTTACTCGTATAAGATAATCTTAAATGAGCAAAGTAAATTTGGAAAATTCTCAGATAATATCTCAGAAAATATGACGTAATTTTAAATACTCTAAGGTAATACGAGATAATATTTGATAATCTGAAATGATTTGAGGTAGTATTAGGTAATCTTAAGTCTTAATCCGAGGTAATTTAAAAGTAATCCGTATTAAGGATTAAATAATTTTTGTACATTATAACCGCTAGTGACCAACTCTTCGGAAGAAATGAATATTTATTTCGATTTTGAAACACTAATTCTTTAAAATCGCTGCATGTTATTATAAATGCATTTCCTTACAGAAATTTAGTTTATTGGCTAATTTATTTATTACTGAAAGTATTAATTAATTACTTATTTGGAGTACTAAAAGAACTGAACAGCAATGATTTTAATACTTAAAATATTTAAAATACGTAATTAATAACTCTTTTTTAGTAAAATTGGCCAACATTAGATCTCTCTACAGGTTGTAAATATAATTTGATAAAATAAATTTAAAAAATATAAAATCAATACTATTTAAGTTGTCTATAATATTGGATAACGAATGCATCTGGAATACAGTTTTATATACATAGATACAAACAGTTATGACGAATTAAATATCAATTTTATAATGCATTTTTAATATAGAAGTTAACATTTTAATTTTTTTATACAAAATATAATTTATATTAAATATACATGTACATATAACGAAAAATTTAATTCACATTTATTTATACATTATATAAATAAAGTTTTGTAGATAAAATATAATTTTGTCAAATATTATATATAGCTTATTATAGGCGTACCTTATTATGCACGTATCTTTAGAATACACACTCTCTGAGATATATAAAGTTCATCAATTAAGTTTATCAAAATTGTCTAATGATGCGCATAATAAATATCCATTGTAATGTGAAGGCATAAAGTATTATTATTTGAATCAAAAGTTTCTTAAAGCACAAAAATGAATAGAACATATAGGTAATATTGCTATGTTGTAATTGATACACAAGTGCCTGCTGTTTCGAAAGTGCACTTGTAAATAAACTTGATTCATATTTTAATGTGTGTGTAAGTGTGTGTGTGTGTGTGTGTGTGTGTGTGTATGCGCGTCAGCGCGCGAATACGCGCATGCGTGAGACCAGTATAGGTTTTCTTAACATAAAAATTGAATCTTTTATAAACTGTTTTATATAAAGAATTTTATACAAACACTTAATGTTATAATAAACAATAATTGCACTTTTCTATTATTTGTTAAAAATTTTGTTTTCACTCCTGTTTTTATATCATTCCTATTTTTATTTCTTGTTTCAAGGAACATACAAATTTGATCGACTTAGATAATTTACTATATAAATAGAAAATTTATAACACACGTTGACAATATTCTGTATCGAAAGTTGCAAACGAAATATAGCGCAAGCGCACGCGGACAAATAGCTGCAAATACTTATTTCTCATGTCACGCATAGCAATACCGTGCGACACGATAGGATCTCATAATTGCTAAATATAATTTTCTCGCGCTTCGCGTATGTGCGGACTCGCTAAGCTAGTAAACAAAATCTGTTTGTCGACACGACAGTGAATCAACATACAAATGTACATAAAAATCTGTTAATAGTCTTGTAATTCGTGTTACTTGTATAGCTCTAGAGTAAATTTATTGTAAGTAGAGAAATATAATTAGCATAGATTATTACATTTCAGTTATAAAATATATTTTTTAAAATATCTCCGCGAAATATATATATTTAGATTAACTAATATGAACAATAAGAATCTTATTTTAGACCGTAACATGTGGGAACACAATCAATTTAACTAGAATTTACTAGAAATTAAAATGCCTATATCGATCGAAGCTAATTTTTTAATGCTTAAATAATTCAATGTGATTTATATATATACTATATATGTACTTGCATATATACCATATTCGTAATCCTTCAAACTGCGCGCCTTTAACTTATTAATTAATATATTAATATTTAATATGATATTGAGAACTCTCCCTTCTACAAATTTATATATTTAGCGATATAAAAGTATAACAAAAAGTATGTATCAAACATGTTATGGCAATTTTTCAAATTCAATATTTCATTTAAATCTTACATGGAACGTGACATGAATGTATTAAAAGTTAACAATATTAATATATGAATGTATAAGTTTAGGATACGAATTATCTGGCCATTTTTCATTAATTTCTAAAGTTTCTATTAGTAATAAAAACCTGTTTGCGTTTCTGTTTTCAAAATCATGTCAAAATTATCAAACTATATGATTTGTATCGTTTAATATTGTAGCTTTACTTATATGCGTAATTATTTCTACAAAAAACATTCCGTTTATTTTATTTTAAAATGTTATTTTCATAATGGGAAGAAACAATCACATGAAACCTAAATAATATACAATAATGCAAGCATAATAATTTTATCAGTACACTCATATCATCAGAATTGAGGTGTCATATAATCGAATCTATAATTTAAATGTATATAAACGAAATTTTTTCGATATTTCTGATTTCTTTATTTGGGTATGATGAAGAACGTTCATAACATCAGAAATAATAAGTCTTGTCATAATCATCGAAATAACGTTATAATGCGTAGGTATGTATGTCATAGAAAACTCACATAAGTTCTCGGATCTCCACTTGCAATCCCTTGCAATTTCCAGTAAAATTGGTTCTGTCAAGCGTCAAGCACCTGATGTAGCACGTTCTCACAGGACTCCCTCGTATCTGATGGCATTCGCGCACGTGTACCGTAGGCGTTATCACGACTACTGAATCACTCCATTATCGCAGCGCGTTGCTCACCGAGTCACATATCGACAGCACATACATCCTTTTACACGAGTGAGTTGTCCAGTCCTGGACCGCGCAGCCCTTGAAGAACATCTCCGAATGCGTCGATCTTTGAAGCTGTCACGATCCTCGCGCCCCTTTTCTTGCCTCCTCGTGGATATATATTCTTCGATGAAAAACCTTCATACATACATTTGTATAAGAGTTTTCTTCCGTAGTCTTAGATTAATTATTAGGCATAAACGGAAGTCGACGTGGTCGAAAGAGCTCGTTTCCACGTTTGAGCGAAGCGACACATGTGTAATAGTTGTCGATTGTATATTCTAACGTCCTTTTTCCACGGTCATGATTCCTCTTTACACGAATTCGCGACATATTCGCCCACTCGACATTCGTTTGCTCGTACATAAGAGCGATTCAGTACAAATTCGCTGTGATTCCAGGGACGAGCTCTCATCGACGCATTCGCAATGTGAGAAAATTGTCAAGATCCGCTGCGCTGTCGCACGCGAGTCCAAGCTCCCGAATCGCGGCGGCGCAAGCTCCAAACCTGGAGCTTCGAACCTCCAAGTCGATTTTGCGATTATCTCTCTCTTCCACCCACACAACTCTTTGTCTTTTCTCTCGCTCCTTCACCATGGAGATATATCAAACAAATCCTGATTCACAAGTTCGCTTTCCTTCAGCTGGTGAGTTGAAGAGAAATCTCGTTGTTCCTTTAAGAGAACTGCATTATCTTTCTTAAAGAACGATGACTCGATCGGAATAAGAGGAGACGAAACGAGAAGAAACGAGAGTTAGAAAGTGAAGGAGAGAACATAGTGCAATAGGAAGACGGAGGTGGTCAAATAGAGATACGGGAGAAAAAAGAGAGGAGAAGCAGAGACGAATGAAGGAGAGAAAGAAGCACCTCGGAGCAAACGCGTACTCAGCTCGCAGCGTGGCGGGTCGACCGCGACTGAATCGTTGTCGAGTCGACTGGGGTCGAGCTTGAATGAGCGAGCGTACCCGGGTTCGTGAGTGGGAGAAAGAGAGACAAACGCCGGGCAAAGGGACGAGGAATAGAGGGGTATAGATGTATAGCGTCGAGGGAGAGCTTGAGTCACATAACCAATGCCACCAGCGAAATTTTCAAAGAATCATGCTTGCAATTTTTAGAGGGACTCATACTTTTCGGATTAATGACTTTAAGCCTAATACAGCTACCCTTCTTCTATGTCATATTTACAATTGAGCCGTTATAACTACATCTGATTCATGTGTCAATGTGAATGTTACGACCTGCTGCGTCTATCGAGACGCATATGCGAAAATAATTATAGGTCAGACGAAAATAAAAATTCTTCTATGGAGATTAAAATGCAGCGCAGAAGTTGAAATTTGGCGATTTTAATGTCGCCATTAATTATATAAAACGCGTTCGACTTTACTACATTATTAATACAATTATATAACATTTCAAGAAACGTCATTGATACGACACATATTGATATTAAAGGAAAGTTATGCGTTAAAAAAAGGAATAAATTATATTTCTTTAAGCTAGCGCAGATAACTCAAATCCAGGAAAATTATATCGATTTTGTCTTATTAAGTATTTTTTTAAGAGAAAAAGACGAAGAGAAATAGAAATGTACGTTATATCAGAGAGATTAATCAAATGTGGATATTTATATAACTTACAGTTAGAAGAAAATCTATTATTTATAAAAGAGAATAGAGGTAATTTGTGATTTATCAATATTCGTTAATATGACAGATACTTTATTATCTAATATATCGGCTAGATACATAATTGAAACCTTTTTTGCATTCGATTTATTAATTATTATTTATATATAAAAAGAACAGGCCTAATACTAGTATATATCAGGACATTCAGGATTCCAGCTAACTTCACATTCAATAAATGTTTATGTGAATTTGTTTGGAATCTTGAATATAATAATATACTATATATAGTAATATTAATACACCATTTCAAAACTTACAATATGAAAAATATTTAATTTTCAAGGTTTAGTTGCCAAATTTTATTACGGGAAGAATATCTCATATTTTGCAAAAATGTATTTGAGGTAAAATCGATATCTCAATAAAATATTATAGTGTACAATTCATTACATTCTTAACATTATTTAAATGCACTATCTTTCTTAACTATTTATTTCTTTTCTGATATTAATGTATGTACGATAACGCTCGATTGACAGAATTTACTTTCCTATAACTTCCATATTCTGATAATACAAGTATTGTAATATGAAGATGTTTCTATTTATAAAATCGAGCTTTTGAAAATGCATAATTATGTGAAATGAATAATTAAAACGAACACGTGAAGTATGCAAAAATGAAAAACGGACGTGCAAAACAATTTTTATAAATGTAAAACAATTTAATGTATCAATAAAATATTGTTTTGTTTACATATATACATCATGCACACACTATATACGATAAATGCAAGCAAGTTACTTGATAAAGTAAAAAACAGAGATTCTAACTTTGATAAAATTAATTTTTTTAAAGATATATAAATAATAATGTGTTTCAATACAATAAAATTGACAATAATAAACAAGAAGAAGTACCAGCCGAAACAATAACTTTAATGCACGGAATGCAGGAGATTTCGAGTTCGACTCCCAGCCGAGGTAATATTTTTCGCAATAAATATTTACAGCTTTCTATTATATTAGATCTCTCTAATAAATACCTATTGAGCATCAAAAATTTAATTGTGATATTATTTCGTAATTTAGCTGCGTTTCAAGTCCGGAAAAATTTCGGCGCGTAGTTCAAATGACTACAATATGGTATATATGTAGGTATATTTATGTACATATAGTATATATTAATTAACTTTAAATTAGTTTAGCATTAAAGATCTTAAAAAAAGTTTAGACCGTTATGGTCAGGATTTCCTGTTTCCTATTTGATGAGTTTCAAATTCCATGGTCTAATAAGATTCTTATTGAAGAACTTTAATCTTTGAAAAATAATGATCAACATTTTAAACATAAACACTACAAACGTTTCGATATCAATGTTATATTAAAATTGAAATTATAACATAAAATTCGTTATGTATACAATATTATAATAAGAGAAATATGAAATAAAGAAATACATAAAATTACTGTATTCTATTCAAAAGTTCATGTGTTTTATGGTTGACAAAAGTGGTACACCTCTGAATCTACGGGAATATATATTAGTCATCCGCAATAATTATTGATTGTCCTACTGGGTGGATTTCATTCTTTGTATGAATATAAGTTCTGTTGATAAAAATTGTTCACTAATAATCCATTGTAACTTAACAGTTGTTAGTAGTAATTAAATTACAATGATCTATATAACATCAATGTATATTCAACTATAAATTGATCGAAATTAGAATACAAAAATTGTATCAATATACCTTAATAAATATGAGTCCAAAAATACAAATTTAGATCCAAATGAATCAAACGGTAAAAACACAGTCAAGATTTAATAATTAAATGAAATAAAAAGAAACAATAGTGCGATATGCATCAAGAGACATTGTAACATAAAATGATTATGAGAAATGAAAAAAGAAGTAAGTAAAATAGAAAAATAGGGAATAAGTATGGAAGGGGAAAGAGGACTAAGAAGGGGGAGCAATTAAGGAAAGGAAAAAGATCTAAGAAGGGGAAAGTGTATAATTTAAAGATAGGATTCTAATAGAGATTCTGTTTCAATTTATTTATTCAAACCCTGTCTTTGTCTTTTAACATGGATTCAGAGATTAATCTCTTGTTATAAAAGGGTTCATTATCTAAAATTTTGACGTCCTCCTAATTAAAATTATTATTGTAATTAATGCAATGGTCAGTAATAACTATGATGGAGAACCTGTTTTTTTAATTTATATCTGAAATACGTTTATGTAATCTAGTCTTTAATTTTGTTTCGGTTTGACCAACATAACTGCCTTTACAATCTTCATAGGAAATTTTATAGACAACATTCTGATTTGATAACAATTCAGGATGGTTTTTGCCTCTTTTTATGAAGCTTTTTAATGTATTAAGTGTGGTAAAAGCCAATTTACAATTGAATTTCGCTGTTAGTGGTAAAAAAGTTTCAAATATTGACTTTACATAAGGTATTGTGAAGAATTTATCTTTGACCTGTAAATGAATATCTTTATATGTTAAGTTATTATGAATATTATATAATAATTTAATCTTTTTTCAATCGTCGCGCGCGTAGAAAAAATAAAAGCAATCAGTATATGTATGGAAACAGATGCCTTTCTGGCGACATAATATAAACAATAAGAATCTTATTGGACCGTAAAATTTGAAACTAATCAAATGGAAAATAGGAAATACTGGCCATAACGTTCTAAGCTAGGATCTTTAATGCTAAATTAATTTAAAGGATAACCATTGCTCAGAAATATATGAATCCCATTAATTAAATTTTTTTATGAAAACAAGAATGGGACAATCATACTATTTTGTCTACAAAGTTAAAACCTATGCTTCTCTCTTGTGACAAAGTGGATGATGTGAATAAAAATTCAGAAATCTTCAAGAAAAGATCGTCTTTTGTGTCAAATATAATCTTCTGATTTTCTATAATAACACAGGTCCATAAAAAAAAGTATCCTGTACTGGAGTGGAGACCCAGCTATTCTTATGTATTTTGAATCACTGAATACGAATCTGACATAAAAAAGGACCATCCAGGACAAATTTTCAATCTAGAGTAAAAAATGGGTCAAAAACCTCGAAAATCTGTTTTTATTGATATATTCTAAGACCATTGACAAAAACTTATGATTAAACCTAGACCATATGTTTCCCGGTGCTGAAAAAAGAGTATTCGAGTATAGAAATGGTTTTGAAAAAAATTAAGTATGAGGAACATGAATGGAAAATTTGCAGAGATCTCAATATTGTTTATGATTCTAGGACAACAATCGGGCTTTACAAGTATCCGTGTTTTCTATGTCAGTGGGATAGTAGAGATCGGGAAAATCATTATAAAAAAGAAAAGTGACCAACAAGATCATTTTTAGAACCTGGTTCGATGAATATTAAAAACCAACCATTGGTTGAGTCTTCAAAAATTCTTCTCTCTCCCTTTCACATTAAACTAGGCTTGATGAAACAATTCGTCAAAGCTTTTGACAAAGAAGGATGGTGCTTTGAATATTTGAGACAAACGTTCAGCCAAGTGTCTGAAGTGTCTAAGTTGAAAGAGGGAATTTTCGACGGACACAAATTCGTACACTGTTGAAAGATGAATCTTATGTTACTGAAATGACTGACATCGAGAAGGCAGCATGAGTTAGCTTCAAAGAAGTTGTAGACAAATTTTTAGGTAATAAGAAAAGCGAAAACTACAAAAACATCGCGCTAATATGCTAGAAAATTTCCGCAAATTAGACTGTCTCGTGATTCTGAAAATACATTTCCTCCATTCACACCTTGACTACTTTCCTGAAAACCTTAGGGACTTCAGTGAAGAGCAAGGTTTCATCAAGACATAAAAGAAATGGAAAGACTGTATCAAGGAAGATGGGACATCAATAATGGTTGACTTTTGTTGGACATTGAAGAAAGAAATGCCGACGAAAAAAAAACAAGCTCAAGAAAAATCCATTACATAGATTATTTAAAGACAAAAGAGTGCGGAAGCACGCACGAACATAAATCGATCTTTTTTTAGATATTCACAGATACAACGGTACAAATGTGATGTACGGGCAGTTATTGTGTCTGATGGCTGCTTGCCTGAAAGTTTATCTGTGGTGTAATTCCTTGGGAATTATTGGGTTTAACCTGTGTCTGTAATGTGAGGTACTCAGAGTTCATCGTTAGAAGTTATGCAAGAAGTGTAGAGGATGTAGATATGTGTAGCCGTATAGACGGCTGAAAAGTATTTCTCAACTCGGGAAACATATGGTCTAGGTTTAATCACAAGTTTTTGTCAATGGTCTTAGAATATATCAATAAAAGCAGATTTCGAGGTTTTTGACTCATTTTTTTGCTCTAGATTGAAAATTTGCTCTGGATTGAAAATTTGCTCTAGATGGTCCTATTTTTACGAGGGCAAGTCAATAAGTTTTTAGAAAAACATAGTAAAACACATTTTTTTTGATCGATTCATTTTTATTTCCCAACATAGTTTCCTTTCAGCTCGATACACTTGATCCAACGATTCTCCAACTTTTTCAAGTCGTCCGAATAATATGATTTGTCTAACCTTTCAAAATAAGCCTCTGTTTTGGCGATAAGCTGCTCTCTGGTGGTGAATCTCTTTCCTCCGAACCATTTCTTCAGGTTTGGAAACAGGAAATAGTCGCAGGGGGCTAAATCTGGCGAATATGCTGGATGGGGAAGCAATTCGTAGCGGAATTCGTTGAATTTGGCCATCGGTGCCGGGCACGTGTGAACCCGTGCATTGTCTTGATGGAAGAGCACTTTCTTCTTCGCCAAATGGGGACATTTTTTCTTTAAAATGTTGTTGAAACGGTCCAATAAGGCTGCGTAATAATCACTATTGATCGTTTGCTTCGACGAAAGGGGTAATCGATATGAATTATCCCAAAAAACTGTGGCCATCACCTTTCCGGCCGATTTCACGGTCTTCGCCTTCTTCATGAAACTTGTTCACCCGATGAAGTCCATTGTTTTGATGACACTGTTCCTTCGTCTCAGATGTGAAGTAATGGATCCATGTTTCGTCCACAGTAATGAATCGACGCAGAAATTCATCTGGATTACGTTGAAACATCTCCAAACATTGTTTTGAAATCGTCACACGGTCGCGCTTATAGTCCACAGTGAATAAACGCGGCACCCATCTTGCCGATAGCTTTTTCATACCCAATTCTTCATGCAAAATTGAAATCACTGTGCCATGTGATATGCCTGTGGCCTCAACAAGTTCGCGCACTTTCACTCGTCGATCAGTCAAAACAATATCGTGGACTTTATTGATGATTTTTGGCGTACCAGCCTCAATTGGACGTTTCGAACGAAGTGCATCACATGTGGATGTACGACCACGTTTAAATTCATTCACTCTGGTGCAGATGTGCTATGAACATTATCCAACCGGTTTTGATTTCTTTCAGCGTTAAACCTTTTATATGTAGATGTTTGATCACTGCACGAAACTTGTTTTCTTCCATTTTGCAAAAAATACAAAGGTTGTTCGCTTTAATCGTCTACAGAAATGAAACTACGCGATGAATTTCGCTCAAAATTTGACAGTAATCAGCTGATGCTACTTGTCAAAAAGTAATGTGACATGACACTGCGAGTGCTCTCTGACAGATTTCCTAAGAACTTATTGACTTGCCCTCGTATCTACAATTATTGTAAAGCAGTTTATTTTTTATGTTTAAAGTAAAGTGAACAAATTGCATTCACACACTGAAAAAAAAGATTGGCTGCTGCAGCAAATTAGATGGTAAAATATGGCATAGCATTTTTAATTGGCTGCATCAGTCAATTTTTGATTGTGTTAGCCTATCGAAATCCTATACTGATATTGCGGATAGGCTAACGCAA